>NC_072466.1:10050862-10350862 GCF_027596085.1 Anoplopoma fimbria
AAAAAAAATAACAAAATAAAAACCATGCCTGTGTCAAAAACAGTTTTTAAAATAGGCCTAGGAACTGTAGATTGATGCAGCCGTAACTAAATATAAAGCTATTATTGTAAGCAGCAGGAAGTAGACTTATTTATTCATTTTTGTTAATACCAAAAGCATCTCAGCCTTGGACCGACACGGCGAGGCACAGAATAACAGGAATGCAATACGGATACGTCTATTCTACCGCGATGAATGACAGATTCTCAAGACTATTCTCTTTTTACATTAAATCTTCTCCTCTTTCTCTCATACAAACACAAACCAAAGGACCTCAGCAATTACCCCTGAAATAACCTCCTTGATTGATATCTCAATTACGTTATGCCATTCTTGTGTGTTATCTTGTCTCACACACACTCCTCCTGTCCCCATTCTCAACTGCTCAATGGATGCTCAGAGGAGGAATGAGGTGACCTTGTTGTTGGGTGGGGGTGGGGGGTGTCGTCTTGTGCAGCTTCGTTCCAAAGGCCTTTGTCTATCCCAATACTTTACATCTCTGTTATACTTTATTGATTTCCCCTTTCGTTTTAGTTTTTTTGCCTAAATACACACTGAATTATGAAAGCGGACGAAATGAGATAAAAAAAAATTCAAGTTTCAGGAAGTCCTTTATGTTTCATGGTTCAAGGATCCACTGGAGGAAATTCAGCATCAACATCATTGTGTTTCTCTCATCGTTCTCCCAGAGGCAGTGAGGCAAAGCAAAGTGCGACGAAATTAGGTTCAGTGAATCAGGTTAGTCGCATTGTGACAGAATCGGCAGACAAGGACACAATCACTCAGTGTTAGATCACCGTTAGAGACTCGGAAGGTAATAACAAAGGAATAATGAAAACAATGATGCCCACACTCTGTGGGGCTGTAGCTGCTGCTGCTGCACATGTGTCTGAATGAAAAGACGAAAGCAAACAAGGGCATAATGAGGAAGGAAGGATTTTTTTTTAGGAATTTATTCTTACCTGAACACAAAGAAGGAGAGGAGTCGTCACAGGCGGGGGATCCAAGCATGGAACAAAGAGAAGAAAAATATATATTCACGTTGCAGAACAAATTCCCAAATTCAACCTCCTTGATTCCACTTGATCAACAATCTACCATAACATTAGGACAATTAAACAATCATTACCAAAGCATTAACAATTAACATTGTGTTTTGAATTAGTGATGGTGTTGGCTGCAGTATAAGCTGCTAATGATGCTTGGGATTGCTAATTGATTTAAGTTAACTGCAGCAATTACTCTGAAGTCAGGTGTGTCAATATTTCAGACCAAGAAGTGCATTTTGAACAGGAGTTCAGCAGCAGTTCAGTACATGATGTAACTTTTTAAAAGCTCTCACTGTACCCACTTTGAGACCTGGGACAGTTGTCAAGCAAAATATTTCACACAGCTTATTTAAGTGGTTGGAACCGATTCGGATGAAGTGGCCAGACAGTGTGAATCGGTATCAAATATTTAATGAGGAATCGCTGTTCTCAGTTTTGCAGACACACAGATGTCACCAGATCCACTCAGACAGCCAGATGACACATCGCAAGCTCCTGTGATCCGTTAACCAACGTGAATAAAAATGAATTACATTCTCATGCACTCTGCGGAGGTAAATTGCTTGTTGAGTGTGCTCGGTTACAGCTAACAATTTCATGCTGTCAGTGTGGGTAGGCCCATATTTAAGAGAAACCCAAGTCAAACATTTAATTGCCTCGCTCTTTTTGTGCCACTCTTTATTTGAGCTGTCCTCAGCAAGACAGATCACCAGGAGGAATATGACATCAATGGCAATAACATGCTAAGTTATTACTCCCTGTTCATGGAAATGTTCTCCGCAGCCTGCTGGCTGGAGCATAGAGGTCTATACTGAATTACAGTTGGACTTGGCTTTGACCCCAGTAGTGTACAGTTGTGGTTTTCAAACTTTCTTGGAGGAAACACTTTCACAACTTTTTTTATTTTTTACCAAAAGTGATATTTTGGGGGTTATTCAATGAGCTAAAGCAGAATCTGTCTTCAGTTCTGGCCAAGACTAAATGCTGTTAAAAAAAATAAAATTATAGTCTTAGAGGTTGTTTCCTCTAGGCAAGCCATTCTGAGTGACTAGATTCTTACACCAACCTTTTTTTCTTGAGCTGGCAGCAAAATAAATATATAAGAATATATGATACAAAAGAAATGAAATCTATTCTTTTTGATAATTACACTTTTGACCAAGTACATACACAGATCAAAACAAACACCAAGTGTACAAATACTGATTTGTTAGCAACAATACATATTCTTCAAATCCGTCCAGCATCCAATCATAATTGGCAGCAGCAGTGCATTTAAATCAACTGCAGCTGAACTGATGTACATTATCAAACAAATTGAAAATATGTTTTGTCCAAAGCAGTTACTTGTGGTACATCTGGTGAATCAACGCCTCCGTCTCTTCTGCAACCCAAGATGTGGGAACCATTGGTTTACACTCCGATACCGTTTGCAGGTTAACAGATGACATGGTTTACTCAAACAGCCCACACTCACTTTTTTCTCCTTTGTTTCTTAAAACACACCTTCAGTACACCTACTGCACATTTTCTCCGGGGCGCTATTTGAAAGAAAGCCTGTCCCGCTCAGTCACTAATGATCTGCTGCGTTTCTGCTGACGGGAACAGAATAGAGAAGAATGAATGTATCACCTCACTCATCCCGTCATCGTACTTAGACTCACATAAATTTCCGTCAGTACTGGTGCCCCTGAGGCCCAAACTGGCTGCTAATAAATTCTCTGGCATTAACATAAAGACCAAGCAATGAGGTCAACTGTTCAGGCACGTCTCTCAGCCAGGACTCTCGAATCTGTCAACAGTATCGCCATGTTTTATGGCCTAAACCCTTCCCCTCTCCAAAACCAATGTGACGGTCTGTCATTTTAATAATATTCCTATTTAAATGCATGGGCAGCTATTTTGCTAAAGGCCCTTGTGTGGAGTGGGACTTCAGTGTGGACAGATGTGTAGATGTTTCTTTTCTCTATAGAATCCTCATAGGTCACAGTGGTGGTGGTCTAGGAGGCTTTTCAGATGTGATTCAGAATGCACTGAATTTATAAAAGTCACTTTCCATGTCGCTATAGCAACACTTGTCTAAGAAATTATAATAGCGACCATAACAATTGCTTCTTTACAGACAGGACGATTTGTCATTTAAAAATATACATAGAGGCAGTAATTATTCAACTTTTGTGCCATGCTACAATGTAGGATTATGTTCGTTTTTGAATCGCTTCAGGCCAAGAATTACGCAGTATTTCTGGCCAAGGCTGAAATCCAGCTTTGGGCTCCACATGGCTAACGGTGTTTCAAGTTCAAGCTTCTATCTAAGGAAGAAAAGTCACCATTACTGATATGTTTACACTTGGAAAATCTTCTTTCTGACCTATGACGAAGACTATATAGTATGGAAGTATTTTGGCATCATAAAACCAATAGCTCTAAGAAATTCCCAGACACCCCAGGGAAGCTGCACCGAGGTCACAGGTCATGGACTTACATCAACAAGTGTATTGATGCTGACAATGTTTAAAATAATGGAACCATAAACTAGTGTTTGTGCTCGCGAGTGAGAAATTGTCAGTGTCGTGTCCAACAATAGTGTCCGCTCCCCTCTGTCCAGCTGTCCACTGAGTTTTTCTGTTGTTTCTCCACAGGCCATCACAAACACTGTCCTATTTTATCCCAAAGACAGGAAACAGGAAACTGAAGCACCAAGCAGAGTCAGTTCCATAGGAAACATTACCTCCATATCTGTGATTGCCACTCCTATCTGTGCGAGGTTGTTTAATTACTTCATTAAGGTGTGGGTAAGGGGAGAAAAACAACCAAAAAAAGCTCGAGTCAAATAAAGCCCAAACAAGGAAGAGCTAAAGCACTTATTTGTAAGGCCTCAGGAGCAAAATAAAAAATAGACACACTTTAAATGAGCATTTTCACAATTAAATTCCAACACATACCCCACTGTCAAAATATAGCGCCACACCAGGAAATGTGTCACTGTACGTGCGACTCCCTGATGGGGTGGAGCAGTCTGCCAGGACGTTACCGCTGGGCATCTCTCACCTTTGCCCTCTATGTATGACAGTCGACTGCAAAACATATGGTGGCGCCAGCAGAACCAGTGCCTGTGTAAATTGGGAAAAGGGCAGCGCCAAGCAGCGTGCGGCCGCAGCCTCGCCCGGGGTCACGCTGGCTGCAGGGTGATGCTGCTGGCGAGGGGAAGGTACCGCGGCTACTGGCACAGAGGGGGACACTGTCCGAATGACCTTCAAACCTCAACACCCCGAGACAACTGCTGCACCTCATTACACAAATAGTGTGGAAAACAATGAGAACAGAGCAAGAAGCTATCGTAAAGTGCTTTGTGGTGGGAGACAAAGTGATAAAGTTTATCAGATGTAAATTTGGACGATGGAGTTTGTTCAGACGATGGATCTGAGGGTTCAAACAAATGCCCTTTGACGATGCAAAGAAACGCAGAATACAAAAGAACCTCTTTTATCGGTGTGTAAGAGTAATAGACTAAACTTGAATTCATATTTATTTGTTTAATTGCAAGAATTTTGGACGAAAAGTACGGACTTGCTGGTGTGCAAAGTCCTTAATTCATCCCAAGAAACCTCATTTATGTACTAGGAAGTATGTCGGTTTGCAGAGGTTGAGAAGATAAAAAGGTTAGGTCATTGCTTGTGACCCGAGTTTTCCCTCGAAACAAGGTTTGCTTAGAGCAATCTAGGAGAGACTTCTGTCCTTCCCTCATGAATTTTCATGTATTCCCTGCTGTGTAAAGGGACATGCTCAACATCAAAACTACATTTGAGCAAACAAGGTAAATCCATACCATTACACTAGAGCAGATGAGATGGTGTTCTCTGCCTCATCTCAGACGGGTGTCCCTTTCGGTAAAATAGTTCTCCCTAGTGCAGCTGTCATATATATAACCGCAGGTTTACACGTTTGACTTTTACACGACTTTTTCATGCTGACTGACTTTGACAATTAACCTCGGTGTCAGAGAGAACACCTGAGGCAAAACCAGCGATGCTCTCCAGCAACACAGGATACAAGTGGCTACACACACACTTCCTCTGCTCTGCTCTGTGGAAACATCTGACCATCCATCATCATCTCACACTCAAGTCTGTACTGACAAGTGATGGATGTGCGTGGAACTATGCAGGGGCGGCAATGTGTGTCGGTGAGGGTGGATGTGTCTAAGTGTCAGTGTGAACGTAAATGACTGTGTGTGTGTTTTGCTTGTTTGTATGCATGTGTGTGTGTGTGTGTGTGTGTGTGTGTGTGTGTGTGTGTGTGTGTGTGTGTGTGTGTGTGTGTGTGTGTGTGTGTGTGTGTGTGTGTGTGTGCATGTGTTGGCTGTCTATGAAAGAGAGTGCTGCTTGGGTGCTGGTTTATCCTATTACGGCTTTAACACAGCTTTTTGTCCTTCAAGGTCTTAACTGTCTCCCAGCGCGGGTTTTAAAATGCCAGCCACATCAACACACAATTACATTTATCCCAAGGTTACATCTCTGCTGTCATAACAACTACAACACAGTCTCAGAAGAACTACCTCTTTCTAAAAAAAACCTGCAAAACAGTCAAATCTCTTTCCATCACTGCCTTGCCTCTTCTCTCATCACCTCTTTGTCTCAACAGCAGAAGCTGAATAATTAGCTGTTTTTTTTCTGTCATTGTTGTCTTTTTCCAGCGTGATTTGATATGAGGTGAAGGAAGACAAGGCCCATCATGTTCAGCCTGTAACAGTGACGCATCAAAGAAGAGGCGCCATCATAAAATAACACCTCAGGATGCTTTCAAGTGGTATCTGCGCTGATCTGCGACCCCTGCCAGGCAAAAAACCACTTTCCATCCGACGCATACCGGCTTCCTGCACATAAAAGAGTGCTCACTTCAACATGTATGTACACATACTTTAATGGCAGCGTTATACCCGTTTGATAGCAGATTCAACTGCTGTCAACACGTCTTAAATCTCAGAGTTTTTCATCTCACTCACTGTTGACATGTCTTAAAAATAGCTTCAGCATGATTCTCTCTATCAAAAAGACATCATGTGTTACAAAAACTAGAAAAGACTTTGGTGCCATAAAGATCAACCAAAAATGTCAGAATGACAACACAAGCTGTCAGTCTTGCAGGAAGAAACAAACAAAGTGGGTGTTTGTCTTTTGCAACGGCGGAGAGGCAGTGTTCTTTTTTTTTTATATCCCAGTTCATACTGGTAAAAAAGAAGCAAAGAAGCTAATGATAACATGTTTGACAAGTCAGGGACCAGCTGTCTGTCTGTCACTTTTTTATTGGCCAAGAATGTTGGACAAGTGACAGACAGGCTGCCAGCTCTAAGCGCCTGCAGCCTTTTTCGGAATCGCAACGAAGTGAAATCAGTTGAGTCATAAAGTGAAGGCTGTGATCAATCAGTGATCCGTCTTGTGAGAATGCTTGTTGCCAACTGCACTCGTGCGAGAAATAACATTTCATCGCAAGTTCTTATCAAAGCGGTGAATAATCACATTGAATCACACGCTGAGGTAATAACTTCGTCAAACAAGGGAGTGATATGAGGAACACAAACTCTAATTAAACCGCCTGACGCATTCATCAATCTGTCACAGTGTAATGGATGAACTTCGCGCACTGCAGCGGTCAAAGGCGTGAGTTTTCCTAAATCGCCTGCTGGAACAAGCTCGGAGGCCTGTCATCTGTTCCGAGAGCGGACCGAAACAACCCCGAGACTGTTTCAGGTCTGCTTTACATCGATAGCAGGGGAGTGAAATATCAACACGAGAGGAAGTGGTCTTCTCTACACATCATTCCCAATCTCAGAAAAGCTGGCAGAAAAAAATGATGCTGTGTTCCAATAAAATTCCTCAAGGTCAAGATAAAACTATCCCATAAATTATAATAATACAATGTCTTTAGAAAACCTGATACCTTTTGGTACAAATAACTTTTATCAGCAATGTGAAAAAACTAAAATTTCCAGCAAACTGGGTCTTTGTCTTGTTTTGAGATACAGATACTATTGAGCGAGGTCAGTTATGTTGAAATCAGGGAAGAATATTCTCCCTACGCTGGCAGAAAAAGATCCCTTTAAAAAATAAAATTGTGCTGAGATAACACCTTTTTTCTAATTACTTTTGTTCTTGGATCTCTCCAAATGGCTATCAGCTTTACAAGCTTGGATCTGGCTGTTAACTGGTAATGTTAGCCTTATGTGAAAAAAAACACCTATATGTGTGTCCTAGTAGGCTCAACATTCTTTTGTTGTAGCCTTAAATGGCTCTGAAGATTGAAATTCAGACACACAAAAGGACCGCAGATGAAGAGTCATTAAAACTCTATTTAACCGAGTCTGAAATGAGACGTCCACTTAGTTTCATAAATCGATACGATCCCATTCCATTAGGAGGGCAATTACACACAGATGTTTGATTTATGTGACACTGTTAATGTTGGTGTGCAAGCACATAAGCTACATGTGGATGCACAACTGTCCATGGGGGAAAAAAAATATATATTTTGGAGCAGTTTAGTCAACTGAGTTATTAATTAGCATGTGCTTGGGTGGTATGAGCCTGCATGTACCAGTGTGTTTGCTTTTAATAATGAGCAGAGCAAATGGCTGTGGTTTGTGATTCACCTGACTGCTGGAGGTCTGCATGCCTTTGTGTGCGTGTCCATGACATGTAATTTACGACATAACACAGACAGTACACTCGGAGCATAACGCTGCCTGAAAACACTCCAAGCAAAGTTCAAGATTATAGGAAAACACATTTAATGTTTGAAATACGACTAGAGCAAGGATCAAGTTACAAGAGGTATTTGAGGTGTCCTTTTGACCCCGCAGATGTGGCTTTGTTCATGAACAATAGTTCTGCATCATCAATGTGAAATAGATCACAAGTGAAGTTCACGGGTTTCTACATCATTTAACTGAAAGACTGCAGGAGGTACTGTGATACAAACAGTGCTCATAAACCAGCTGTGTCCGTTGTTGGGGTCTGTGGCTAACTCATTTTGTTTAATGCTACTTAATTTATGCTTGCTCATTTTGCCAGGATAACTCTTGAAAACAATGCAAGGTGATGGAAGCAAAAAGAACAATATAAAAAGGCAGCTCTTTTTTTTTGGTCCAAACACTGTAGATATACTAGATGGTCAGAGAACAGCAAACATTAACAACACCTGGCTGGTAATGGTGAGAACACAGGTTTATAGCGTTTCTGAGTGAGTGAGTGAAAGAGAGAGAGAAAGCGAGAGAAAGAGTGAGAGAGAGCAAACAGACATACCAATAAATGTATTATTACAGAGGGCAGCAAATGCCTCAAGCCTGAAGGCCTTTTCCTTTTTCTAAAAGGCTGCAGATTTGTATCAACATACAACGCTCTGGTTATGAGATTGGACTGCTGTAAAAACTTCTGCCTGGCATCAGGAGGAGTGCATTCTGGGACATTGTGAACTGACTGAAAAAAGGAGAAAGAATAAATTAAAATCCACACAGAAATTTTAAAGGGGTTATTAATGTACTCTGCTCCTTTCTTACATTTACTCTATGCTATAAAAGCATTAACTACCATGACCAAACCTTAGTGTAAATATAGATCCTCAAAGCACTGCACCAAGCATTTTCCTATTTTCTAGCTGACCCACTTAAAATGTCAAGCATGTTAAGTCTTGTGAGATAGCAAAACTTGTAAGATTCATTTACACTTATAAGTTTTGGACATATATCTCAAACTACTAATCTCAAGCCATGGCGGTCCCAATGAATATTTCATTACCATGCTTTTTACTGAGCATTTTGCACTCAGTTCAAAGCTCTGATCTATGGGGCAGATGTTGATGACTAAAGACTTCCCTCAGAAAAGGAAACGCAACATGTCAAAGATACAAGAACATTGAACAAAGGGAATATCTGATCACAAAGAATGATGAATCGCACTCTTTAAATATAAGAAGCATTTTTCCGGAAATGGGATTTTCTTTAAAATATTTTATACTTTTTACACTCCATTACATCCCAAACCTTGTTAAGTACTATAAACTAGCTTACACAGATCATTTCAGAACAGTGAGCAATGCCCTCACATTTTAAAAAAGTAATAAAATGTTTTACAAAACAATATAATTACATGATTATTCCAATGTAAGAACTATATAGAGTGTGTATATTACAGCCCAAGCAGCAAAAACATTATGATTTATGATTAACAGTAAGACACGCAGTATCACATCCTTTAAATGATTGATCATATCAAAAGGTAATAACACTGCTTTTTTTTTTTCTTTGGTTCTTTGATCCAAAACTGGATCGAGACCAAGGAGGTTGCATTCCATAGGCATTTTTTAAGGATTAATCATGCATTCCTTGCTGCATCCAGTCTTCCACTCCCAGGAGAGCCTCTCACTTCATTAAAATCCTGAAGGGGTTTTCCATGGAAATTTATTTTGGCTGTGCGGTAATTACAATGAGGCATAATAACCGTAGAGATACAAACGGTTTATTTAATAGTGAAATGATAGGTGTGCTGTGGCACCGCCTCAACATAAAACAAGACTCAATGAAGATGAGCAGACAATGAAGCTACTGTGAGACTGTTGCTTGTTCTAAGCAGTACACAGTCTTCAAAGCCACTTAAGCACAAGTAACATCCGACATGCTGCTACAACCTCTATTCCAACTGATCCGTGCACAGAGACCAGAGCGCTCCATTAAACTAACTTAGTAGTGATGTTGGAGAAACACAAACACAGTGCGGATCCTGTTCGCTAAAACAAACACAGCTTATGTAAAAAAAGAATCAGCAGCACAGCACAGCACTGCAGTTTAATGAGCAGAGGCTGACAGACTCCTCAGTGTGTTAACTGCTCTTTGTGGGTTAGTGGGTGGTAGAAGAGGAGGTGGGCTGGATGCCGTCTTTTCACCAGCGTGGTGCCGTCCGCTGGGAGGCCCGGGAGGCTTACAGTAGAGCGAGAGAGAGGCCGGTCTTGACTGGGAGCCCTGCTAACCCAGAGTCCCACTGTGCTCCACAGGCTGACGGTGCTCAGCCATTCACGGCTAGCTGGAGAGATAATGGATGGCAATGGATGACAGCTCTCTGAGGAGCCCCCCCACTCTTTACTACGGAGGGATAATAAAAGGCGGGCTGGAAGGGGAGCAGGATATATGATCTGCACTTTCTCTTTTGGAGCATTGAGGTTTCACTGCAGTGTATGGACTTTATCTATTTTGGCAGATGGATATTTGGATATTTAACTAAATAAGCACATCCGCACAGATGTTCCAATCAACATCTTATGTTGAGAACAATTATTTGAGTTGTCAAAACAGAATATTGCAGGCCACATATCAGAAATTCAAGTCTTTTCCTTGAAGAGATACATTTATCCTTATCAGTCACTGTCAATTATGATGCCAGTATACTGCTGCAGGAAAACCTATACTTTGCTCCACATGGGAAAGAAATTAAGGCAAATGTTAGGGACCTTTTTTATGAAGCTAATATCTTACCAAAGCAGCCCAAATGTTGAGTGTTTCCAAGCAAATGTCAGATGGAGAAGACCTCTCATATTAAATCAACGAGAGAATCTATTACCCTGTAATTTGTCAAGTCCCCTCACCATTCCCCTTTGCCACCCTTTCTGAATCCAAAATCAAGCACAAACAAGCGTGAGTAATGAGATGTTTAGGTTCTATGTCTGCTCTGACGTCTCTAATGATGTCTGGGCAAGTTTTCAGGTTGAGATGAGGGTTTTGTTTTGCCAGGACTGAGGTTACAGACTACTGTATGTTCTGTTGCACAGTTGCGGTTGCTTGCTGGCACATTTGCAGACCGCAGCTTGCTGAAAAAAAAAATGACTCGGGTTTGAAGGTGATGCTAACACAAGAAATGCAAAAGATAAGCACTAACTTCTGATCTGTGGTGACATGACTGTTGGATTAACGGAATACGGATCTGGAAGTTTCCATACTGTGAGGGAGTTTGTACGCAAACTTGTGCATGTAACATCACTTTATGGGGATTATCCCTCTGCGCTCAGATTAAATTGATTTTTAAGTTTCTGTATTTCCACACACACTCTGCTAGATTTGGCTCAGTAATCTCCTTAGTAACTAGAAAGAGAGCATCGAAAGCAGCTTCAGCCAATTTCGTTGCGCAGTTCCAATATGCAACTCATAATAATACAGAGCCCCGACTTGTTTTGTGAGATGAAACCCAGCACAGGTGGCCGTCTATCGTTACACATGCACTCCAGGTGACAGTACCATCTGCTGCTCCTTCCTCCTTGCCAGAGCCTTCCTTACATATGTAGATGAAGTGAACTGGACAGTTGACAAAGGAAAGATATAAAAAAAAAAAATGAAAAAAAAGTACATCTTATTTCTTATACGCCACCTTCTGTGATGTATGCTAATTGCCTTGCTATGTTAGGCTGTCAACCTGCATCATTCTCTTCACGCGGCATGCTGTACATCATTTACACTCTGAATGCATCACACAAATGACAACACATTTTTGTTAAACGCCTTGCCTCCTCAGATGTACTGTCTTCTGTGCCAAAGAGATCAGACACAAGGCAGCTTCCCCTCTGCAGTATTCATTCTAGCATCCTTGCTCACAAATCTTCGTCCCCCTCCCTGGGGCCACTGCTGCCGTGTAGCACTCTTTAGACGACATGGCAGTGACAGAGAAAAATAAATAAACAAGCAGATGATAAATAAATAACTCTTTTCATTTCACGATGCTCTCTCTCTCTCTCTCTCTCTCTTTGCCCTCCAGCCATTTCAACAGACATCTGTGCTCCTGTAACAATGTGCCGGTGGCAGTTAAACAGCTGAGATACAAGGACACAGTCGACCCGGGTGACGGCCTGGAGGAGACTGAAGAAGCCAGTTTAATGGCGGCCCTTGGTAGAGATCCAGGTTTACTCAAGACTGTCTCAGTCTGGAGGCACAGAAAACTTTTAATCAAACAATTACAACTAAAAAGGTTCAGTTTTACATATCCACCTCATAGATTTGAATTCATTGTTCAGTCTGATGATAGCGGTATCAAGTTTGTGCAGAAACAAAGCAACGTCGCAATTACCAAGAAGTCATGAATAATAAGCAGGTTCAAAACACAGAGGCTCTGTATATGCCATGGATGGCTGCTAAACTCATTAAAAATCATAATGCATGCATTCACATTCTCATGGGACTTATTGTACAATACTGAAAATGAAATCTGGATTTCAAGTCTGAAAGGGTTCTGGTGGAGGGCAAGTTCATGTGTCCTCTAAAGATCTAAACAGCTGACTGAATTTAATGAGGAAATATCCTCATAAACTCAAAAGGAGTTGTTCATTTTTTTCTAGATTTCATCATCAATTAGATCAATGCATGTTTCAGAACGCAGGGCAGGCTGAGAGAAAAGCAAAATAGACGGAAAGAACAATATAAACAGACAGACACAGAGAGACCAAAACATGGAACAAAAGAAAAGTCCATCTTTTACCCCAAAACTTTCATATCTGGGAGGCAGATTGTGTCCTAGTTGTCTTCACTAATGACATGAGAGGAGGAGTGAAGACGAGGGGAACGCCGTCACTGTGTGGTGACGTCAGCGCCCTGTATCTACTGGCCCTTCACTGCTCTGCACGCAGGCACAGTGTCATGCAGGGTGGCACTAATTGGTGCTCAGAGAAGCCATGTGAGGCCAATCAAGGAGCCGTTCAAGTACATGTTTGTGTACTTGTAAGAGAGTGTCTGCGTACCTGCATCCCTCTGAAGAATTAAACTCTTTTTACCTTGAGGACCATTAACAAAGCTGAAACCTGTTTAATGAATGTATCAGTTTTAGATCGAAAAAACTGCCCCTTTTACCAAAATTGCAGCAAATGTGCATCTATCAATAACAATGACAATTTCATTTCCTTCTAACTTGAGTATATGAGGTAATGTATTTGCATTAATGTAGTGCTGAATGATTAGACAATGAATTGATTGATGAACATAAAAATGTTCAACTATTCAGGAAATGTATTTATACACAGTTTATCATGGAAAATGTACACACACACATTCACAGGTTGTTCAAATGTGAAAGTTTGCTACATTTGTGAACTAAAACTTTGCTGATCTGTTTAAAATGTCTTTGGGTTTGACAAAACTGGCATTACCTTTGGCTCTGGGAGCTTGTGATGGCTCCTTTCCTCTATATTCTAACAATTTATACGTTGATGTTTTATGGCCAATCACTGCCTTTGTTGCTGCATGGTGATATCATTTATCACATGCTACAATCTGTAAGGTTCTAGGGGGGGAAAAAATATGAATAAAGCTATCTTTTTTGTGTTAACTAACAAAATAAAATATATATTTTTAGTGAAATAAAGCACTACTGTTACTAGAGACAAAGCACATCCCATTAGAGCATGTTGATGTTTAGCTAAACCCATGTGACCGCCCTCTTCCATCTCTCTGGTACCACACACACACACAACACAGTAAGGACACAACTACACAAACCTGATCTCAAACGAACACCCTCCTCAAAATAAACATCCAGGGAAATATTAGCAATTGCCGTGACACAGAAAAACCCTTGCATTGATTTCTAACACAACTTTATATTTCAGTTAACACCACAACAATCAATTGTTGCCGTCTACTCTCTGTGAGTATTAATTGCACAGAGGGGTGAAAATTACCAGGTGTGTGAACACGGGGTTCACACTGGAAGGCTGCAGTGTGCACTTATTGACCAGTTCATCCGTTTCCAAGTGCTGCCATTTTAGATTTTGGTGTAATTACAGCCTCGCCGGGCAATCTGTGCCATCGACCGCCTGCTTCAAATAAACAACTCCCTCCAGGCAGAGATTGCTGGTGCTGGCTGCTACAAGCAGAATGACAGGGGCATGAAACAGGCGAAGACTGTGAAAGGTTGTAGACAAAGATGTCTGTGTTTGTGCAGACGAACGCAAGCACCTCCATACCAAGCAAGAGGGGGTGTACATTCAAGGTGTAGAGGTGAGAACTGATAGCTGATCTGCTGCTTGAGAGCATTTGATCGGTTGGTGTGTAGTGGCTCACACATTCACTTACAATTTTATATAAATTAGATTAAAAGTAATTAAAAAGTGAAATATCACAGCATATAAGAAAAAAACAATGGGACACATCCATGACAAACTACATTTTGGTGCTTAATTGAAAAAGAAAGTGCCTACAATTCTCCTGTTTAGTCAAATACAGTCGGATATCCTTTCTAGCGTATGTCCAATTGCAGGGCGATTTATCATTAAATATCTTCAATAATTCTGAATTTAAGCAATGTCAGCATATTGTTTGAACAATAAATATGATATTCTAAAAACATTTTCCTGTCAAGTGAAAATTCATGTAGATGTACATATAAATAAAGCTAGCACAAACTGACACAGTTTAAGCGCTAATTTGTACGACAAAATAGCTCTTTAAATAAATAAAACGTAAAAATGTTCTACTGTATTAAATCACACTTCGATGAATTGATCCAATATATCATATCCACATGTACATGTGTATATGTGAGAATTAAGCAGGGAGAGTAGATCAACCCCCTTTGTCATAAAAGCACCTTTCCCCATTCCAGAATATTCTCTTTTCTGCTTGTTAAGATGGTTTAGTAAGGTCTTCTTCCTTACTATATCTGTCTCAATACACAAATGGTATATATGAATTTACCCCCAAATGGCCTCCACTTTTAAAAGTTCAATTCATCTTGAATCGAAAGAAAATATATTAATAATAACTTTACTTCAACGACAGTCCTTTTCCGTGACCTCCACTGATCTTGGGGTCAATCAATATACTATGTGAGCTGTGCAGAGCAGACAGGAGCAGAATATATCTACATGTAAATTGTCAGTAAGGTCAGCTTACAACTATGTGCTTTACTCGGCGCAAAGGGGGGGTCTGGCTAATGCTCCTGCTGGTCATTTATTTCTGCTTTTACCAGGCCTAATTCGCATTCACATGCCTTGGTAAGAGGTGAGTGGGTGTGGTGCAGATCATTACTTTACCTTTTTCCTAATCACACACAAAAAAAGCACTGCCTCCAAACCTCCACTCAGCCTGACAGAGAGCTATCCTAACGGGCTGAGCTGAGGGTTGTTTGGCTCCTTTCCATCTCAGAGAAAGAGAATACACATGCCAGCACAAAGCTGAACCCTAAATGTTTGATACAGCCACTACAGTCAGCATACGGCTGTTTGAGTGTTTGGTGAAATGCTCAAAGAAGAAATGTTTCATTCCAACCTGGAGATTTCTTACAGGCTTTTGCTAAGCGATTGATATAATCATTTATTTTATTAGCAAACTGTTGCACTCAATTGTACAATTAACGATAAAACATTTTATACAAAGTGATTCAAAAAGGAATAGGTCTTTGTTAGAAGCCAAATTGCAGAGATTTTTTAATTACATTCTATCATCTTAGGTTCTGCAGTAAATGTATGGCCCTTTACAATGTAATGCTGAACTTGGGAGTAAGACTTTCAGTGCACAGAATCCAAATTTTAAGATGTTGGAACTGCATCAGACTGGATGTGGCCTAAAGACATAACATATTCCTAAATAGGTTTCTCTATTTAATCAAATTAAATAGAAAGCCTCAGCACAAAATAGATCCACTCAACAAAATCTGCTTTGCGTTTATACTAGGGATGTTTACATTGCTTGAGAGTGCACTAAATTCTCAAATAATTATAAGAAATAGCAACATAACCTTGACTGTCATTTATTTTTGTAAAAGAAAAAAAAAAACTGGGCCAAACCCGAATAATTTGATAATGAATTCTACCGTTGAACCAGTGAATAAAATATCCCATAGTGTCTTCTCCTTTATAGCCCATTGTTGTAAAATAAATTGATTTGACTAGACTTCCCAATGCCTCTCATTGTGCTCACCAGTGGAAGTGCTCACATTATTGGGAGCTGTGATAACTGTTTCTGTCAGCACATTTTTGCAGAGGGAGGAATTGGGTTTTCCATTAAAAAAAAAAAAATTGTTTCTTATAAAATTGAAGGCATGGGTTTTCAGAAAAAAACTGTCTTGGTTTGCTTTGTTGCATTTCTCCAAGTCAAACGATCACTATATTCTAAGCCGGCCTGGAAAAGTTGGATTTCCACACCTCGGGTGTATTGAACCTCTCTTCTGTTACAAATGGCCTTAAGAGAGACGGAGAAGCCGTGCAGAGAACCACATAATAATATGGTGGCCTGCTCGGCGGGGGGATGCTCATGTCAGTCTGTACCACTATGATGATGTCACTGGTGAAACCTTCCCAAGAGCCCTGTGCTGCACATCTGGGACATGTTACTGCGGTGAAAATTCAGGATTTGAGGACTTCATACCTCATCATTGAGCCTCATCTTTCCTCCAAATCCTTCCAATAATCATTTACACAATACCAGACATCTTCTCAATAAACACCATTGTGGTATAATTGCCTTCATCACTCCCTATATGAAAGAGATATAACTGTACATCTCTTGTTACTGCGGTTGCATCCATACAAGCATAAATTGAATTATAAAATGGATTACTTAGTCAGTAAAATTGGCTGCTAACTTTCTAATACACAGTTACGTATTCTGCAAACAGAGTTGCTGTGTTATTACGGCCATTAACTAGAATAGGCAGCAGGGGGACAGAGGGGCTTGTGTGACGCGGGGATCTGAGAGATGGGGATCTCTGGCTGGGAGAGACATGACTTCAAAGCAGTCAGGATCAATGATGCTGTTTGCCTATTGATCCCCTCTACCTCTCTCCAGAGAATGATTCATCAATAGGGCTAAGCTACGGGCTGGAGAGGGATTATGCACTCAGCTTTAATCTAAGTCCTTTTACTAAATTTGGGCTGAATCCCCTTTGTAATGAGATGCATAGTCTTCGTGTAAATTGTAGAGTTGTTTTTCCAAAGAGGAAATAAAACAAAAGGATTACTGTAGTCTGTTTGATCGAATAAAACCTGTGTTTAGTCGAGTGAATAAAAAGTAGTATAAGAAGCTGAATCTCATCTATATGGCTGAATAACAGTGGGGAGAAGATGGACTGTGATCCCCAAGGAGGCACAGCACTTCTATAACTCGTCTCTGTTTATCCACCCTTCAGAGTCCAGGACTTAGCAGCAGCTGAACAGAAATTCAAGCAGAGATTGATCAAGAAAGGCAGCTGAAGGTAAAAAAAATAAAATAATCTCTGTCACATTTAATAATAAGACCATCCACTTTGTGTTGCTTCAATTCAATTATAACAAAGAGGGCCCTGCATCTCTCAGGAAATGGGTCGGACACCCAAACCATTAAAAGGTCACAGCCTCTCATGTGAGGTTACCATGCATACCATGTTATACTCTGCCCAGAGCAAGAAAAATCCTCCACCTTTTCTACAACTGCTCTTAGGGTATAAAAATGGATAATAGCTAACTGCTGACCCCTTTTTACATAGATATCTTTTCTGGCATTCTAGCTGAACCATACATGGATCACCTAACAGAGGTCAAAAGAAAAGCCAGGCAAGGAAGCTGAGGCATAAAAGCTACTTTTTTTATAACTGGTTAGACTTTATTGTGCTATCGATTCTTTTTTTTCTGACTAGGAAGCACTTTCTGTTGCCTCTCCATCTGTTAGCCAGCGGGTTTCAGTAAAGCAAAGCTTCTGCTGGAAATGACCGAACTGTACTGGCCTCAGAGATGAGGCTACACTGTGGGCAACAGCAGCGAGCACTCTGGATGTTTTTTTTTTTTTTAATAATCTGAGAGTTCAAGAAAGATGACACAAAAAACGCTGTGAAAGAAAAATATTGAATTGTATGGTAAAACTAAACTGATTGATTGCAAACAACAAGTCAAACCTTATACCCCTCTTGGGAAATAAACAAACTTCAATTTGAGGCTCACAATCATGGCTCCATTAGTCATGTGCAGCGGTGAATGGGATGAGGAGACCACAGAAGGATAGTATGTGGCTCTGGTGTTTGTGGCTAAGGGGGACTCTTAATAGCAGCTATCAGGGCCAGGCTGGATGGCAGCCTGCTGCCTCAGTCTCTACTATTGATCAGACTTGGGGTCTGTGATTGCCAAGAATTATTATCAATGCTGGTCTCCCATTGAATCAGGATGGAAATCCCCCCTGTCTCCGGTGTGGGAAGGACAAAAAGAGAATTTCTAGATTGAAGAAGAGATGAAAACGGAAATGCAGCATCTTAAATATATGCTGGTGGAGCTCATCAATTTGCATTATGCATGACTGAATTTTTTTATTTTTTTTCAATCAGAAAACTGCCTGGGGTGTACATTTATGAGAAGCTAAATAATCTATCTGTAGGTAGTACTGAAATTGGACATATTCTGCCAAAATAAACAAATGCACATTCATTTGAGCAGACTCAAGTAGAAACATGAAATGGTCGCCTCATGTCACTGGGGTGGAGAGTACAACAAGCTCTAAAGGATTTGTGTGTAGCAGCTGCGCAAAGGTGATAGTTAATGCATTTAGCAGACGGAGATAATGAAGTAAATACAAACAGCCCTGGAGTGACACAGTGCTTATACTTGCATTTGACAAATGAATACAAACAGCGATAAACCCACCAAATCCCCCTAAAGATTTACCAATTGACATTCAATGAAAAGAGGCACTAAATATAGCAAAATCTCATTACTTTGTCCAGTCTTTCAATATAAAACGTATTATATGCAGCGTTAAACCCAGATAAATCCAGGAAAAAGCCAAAAATAACATTCAAAAACTGATGATCCCACTCTGAATGAGGTACTAATAATGACTCCCATTTCTCCTCAGGAAATTTAGTGGTGCTCTTGAGGCCATTTTGCAGACAACCACATCTCTCTCGTCTTCCACTCTGGCTGGCAAAATGAGTCCCACATAAAATCTGTTTCAGACCCCAGCGCCTCTTGAAGGCTTCCATTTCTTTATGGGTTTTCCAGCTGCCAGCCATTGATAACAAAAGCCATTGGCTGCTGAAGAGCACTCTTCACTGGCACAGCCAATGGCTGTCATCCACTGCGTTATCTAATTACCATAAGAAAGGGTGTTTATCTGCAAGATTTTCATCACTGCACAAATACCTCTTTCCCTGTCATCCTCTTCATCTAAAGAAGGCCTTGAGGTCCGCCCTAATTTAATATTTACATTCCGACACCATTGTAGCTCACTTGATCTCGACAGTTTTGTCAGTTTGGACAGGTGCAAGATAGGCAAATGCTAATGTTGTTGTTATGGTGGTTTCAGTTCAGTCACATCAAATGTTCTTCTTCTTTAGATGTCCCACCGCTGTGGATGATCACAAGTTATTTTTAGTGCTGCATGACAAGTATCAAAACCAAATGACATGGTTGCTTGTGCATGAATGGTGGCGCTTAGCAATACACACTAACAACTGTAGAGAGCAGTGTGAAGGATTGTGGGGCACAGAGTTTATTAGTTACATTCGACAAGTTTGCCAACCAGACGGTCGGTATTTAACACACTAAGGCAAAATGAATAGATAAACCACAGCTCTGTGGGGAAATAGTGATGCCAGCCCAGTCTCTCCACCATGGCAAAGATTTGAGAAAGATGCCAAGCCATGATGTGGAAAACACTGAATGATCATCCAGTCAACAGCTATTCTGTGGTTTTTCGGCTGTTTTTGGTCTCCCTGTGTGAGGTTTAACTGAATTCCCCAGTTTAAGGCAAAGCTGCTGAGACAGTCCTGTGCGCCAGGGCAGATCCAAGCCATCTGTGACTAAAGTGAATGGTTTTGGTCTCGACATGGGCCAGTGGATGTGGGCACGTGCATCACATGCAGATAGATACACACAGACACACCTGTGCATTTGTAATTATGTGGAAGAGAATGCAGAGCAGACTGACTATTTATCTGGAAAACTGCACACCTTGAATCACTGATGAGGTCCTCTGAATGTGCGGCAAAATGTTCTGCATTGTTTCAACTAGAACCTCCCAGTTTATAGATGTAAGCATGCAAAAATATCAGCCAAATTCATAATGAATACTGGTTATTGTTGAAACAACAGGGGCAGAAAAGTAGCTTTTTCTTTGTTGGATATATTTGAACAATTTATGCTTTTATTAATGCAGGTGATGTTGATTTTTTATATACGCAACATTACTACATTAATTGAAATTACCCAGAAAGCTTAACGCTGAGGGCTGAGTAGTTTTGGTCTCTGAGAACATCCAAACAGACACGCTGCATCTATTACACCTTGATGCCTCCCCATCTCTCACCAACCCTCCCTTGATTCACATCTCACAAGCTTCTGACTCTCTGTCATCTCTCAAATATGAGAGAATACACGAGCACCCCTTCATTCTTTCCACATGTACTTGCTTTTCATACATATTACTCATGAAGGTTTGTTTTTCCAAACCTTCTTTTATCACCCGTCTCTCAGCAGATATCAAGGTACACTTTAATGTCTTTTTCACACAGGTAAACAAAAACACCTTATACTGCCCTCCAACTGTATATTAGAAATGGAGGAACGTATAGGAACTGAAGGAGGTACTACAGCTTTAGGGTTATGTTGGCAATGTTCTGCTGAAAACCTTTTTTTTTGCTTCCTTTCAAACATCTGAAGCTGGCAAAAAAAAAAAAAAACATCACTCCAAATACAACAGAATTGCTCTTGTTTGCAAATGGTGTTGTCACGTTTGCACGTCCAGTGTAGAGACGGAGACGATGGTGCAGTGCAGCGTCCTGCCAGAGTCAACACAACTCAGTTGTGGCGGAGGGGCGGCTTAAGAGGCTTAGCAAACTGTCATGTCAGCTACAAGCCATCTGAACATGATACACGCACTCCAACACACATTCCTCACTGCCACACTTTGACGTTCCAGGAATTTACTGTCAAACACAGGGCTTTAAATCCTGATTAGCTTTTCCTTCATGACAGCTTTTGTGCACAACACACAAATGTATACTGCCATGTTTCCTGACAAAAAAGGGGCTGGATCACGTGACATATTTTGAGACATTCGTTGTCACATCTAGTAGCAAATAATCTCTAAAATCATTAGGATTGGCACTGCAGAGATCTTGGAGAGACATTTGATACGTCGCATTCATGCCGAGGGAGTTTTTTTTTAAGTTGGAATGTCAGTGACTCTGCAAGGTCTAATTTGGGACACATGGCCTCTCAGAAGTGTGTTTGTGTTCTGCACACGGAACTACCTCCCAATCCACCCATCATGCACCTACCATGTGTGAAAGTGTGTGTGTATGTGTGCGTGTGTTTACACCAAACAAGATTACCCAGAGGGGATGACTAACATGTGATTAAGAAACTGGATTGGCTCTGGGCAAAGCAAACACACAGACACTGTTGTGGATATTTCTGGTTGAGGCTTTGGAGAGCAGAAAACTGACTATTAACTGTCCCAGATTGAATTTGAATTCTGGGTTAACTCTGCCACTTCTCTGGAATAACAAATCCATTATTTTGCTGATTTAAATTATGAGTCATCATGACAATCAATCAATGCAAACACTAATATATGCTTACTAGAAAGATAAATAAGCACAATAACAATTTAATTTCCTTTGTTAATCGAAAATGAAAATTGTCTCAAACAGAAGCCATTTGCAGCTCCTGATGAATAGATGCTTTTTAATCGATGTTGTAGATTAAAATATGGAAATTATTCTGCATGAAGGTTAATTGTTTCCCTGAACATCTTGATATTTACGACACCTGCGCCAGTGGGTGGAGAAATCCATTGGAAAAAGGTCAATCACTAAAACGAAACGTTACCCTCCCTGTGCTCAAAACTGAAATACTCACGGCGTACTACTGATTAAGTTGCATACTCAATTTGGAACCATATTACACCCTGTATTTGTTATCCTGACTTTCATTAGATAATATTTGATATGCTGGAGATTACCAGTTCAAAACAACATCAAGCTGATTGCTTTGCTTATTTATATGAGACTTAAAAACAAATAGATTTTTTTATAAATGATGCTACCCCCCCAGAAAAACAATATTCAGAATGTAGCGGTAGCAAGTTGACCACTGGACGTTCACAAAAATGTGTCTCTTTCATTTTTTTTTATTTTCTTTTATCAGGAGGTAGTCTCTCCCTCTCATCTGGCCAATCACCTCCTTGCTTGCATGTGACTTGGATGAAGACCAGGAATCAATGCATGCACACGACACTAATCCCATGTGGAGAAAACATCTTAGGCGCATGGTAAGCCACAAGAATCAAGTCTATTGAACTAAGTAAAGAGGCTCAAATAAAGTCCCGGAAATCTCTTTTATTGCACTAAATAATCAATTCCATAGCTCTCTTGCCGTCTGCGATCTAATGTGTGTTGAAACGTTTAAACAGTTGTTTTTTTTATCTTCTTGTGTGTGCTGTGTGATGGACGTGGTGACGTCGAGGAGGCAAGCTGAGCCAAACAGATGCAGGGCCACGCACATGTGGAGATGTGTCCACAGCGTGACCTTTTTAAATTTGCAGGACATGTGTGTTTTTCCATCACGTCTGCTTCTACCTGTGGTGTGGTTTGACTTTTCACCATCTAGTGCTGTAAAGCCTCTGGAGAGGACAGCAGTGGATTTCTACTGAATAAACAACTTGTTTTGTGTGATGCATTATAGACTTTGTTCTTGGGCTCTTGTCCCATGTATGTGACGCAGCCATCGACTGATTCTTTAAGTATATTGGCTCAGCTTCAGCTCAGTTCATGATCAGAGACGCACATCATCCATCGCATTTTGCTGTAATCTCCTCATTGCTGTATTGTCTTTGATCCACACTAAAGCTGCACAGCCATAACAGTGGTCACCTGCTAGTGATGCCTACACATACCAGCATAGTTAAATGACTGCAGCTCATAACGCCTCTTCCTGCTCAGTGGTACAGTGCACAGTATTCAGGCAGCGAGTCGTAAAGTCTATATTAAGACATATGGGTTGAGTACAATCATCTGCTGTTGTGTATAAAAGTAAATGGAGCTGTACAGTAGCAGCTGTCAGCTACATACTGTACACACACATTCCCATTACCTCTGCTGGTACAGATACCCACATGCCCCGTTCGGCACGGACAAATCCAACCTGACAAAAGCGTATGTCTTTCGGCACCTCACTGAGACTGATCTACAGTAATGACTACCCACAATGCACTGTGAGATGGATGGAGGGAGAACTGCTTTGCATAATCAAAGGGAAGAAGGCCTTATATGGGCCACTTCTGTCTTTGTCTTGCTTGTCAGGTTGTCTGTTAAACAATTATTTCACTTTCACTTTGCGGTGTGCTTTATCTCTGTGTCACTCACAGAGTGGGAGACGTCGGCTGCTCAGTCATTAGCTTTGTTCAGCTCCCCGGTTTGGGATTTTAAGAGTGTTTCTTAGTGGGCAGAGGTTAATCCCGAGAGAGAGAGAGAGAGAGTTAGAGCTCAAGTGAATCGCAGTCTTTTGAGTATTGCGAAGGGGAGCACTGAAGCCAATTAAATGAATATAAAACATAATTTTAATGCATGTAAAGTCATATTATTGTCCCATAAAGAAGATGCTTCCTTAATGAGCTTAGGGGAGACCTTAGAGTTAACTTCATTCAATAGCTGCTTTGCTATTGAATGAAGTTAAGAAGAAAGTTAGTATTGCCCTCCTTCAGGCAAAAGAAGCTAGACCGCAACCACTGACAGTAAGTCCATACGCTGGTCCTTCATTAGTGGTGAATCATTTTAGAACAACAGGGATACAAACATCAATAGATGCCACTGACGAGCAGCAAAATCCATTAGCTGCTTATATACGATTGACTTCAGATACAGTCTAGGCCCCTTAATCAATTCTACATATTTCCCCTTTTCACCTTAACAGATACATATCTGTTTATGTTCTGTGCCAAGGGGACCCTGGAGTTACCCAGTGGAGAGAAGAAAGCGAAAACAATCTATGCTGTCTAGTCGAGCAGCAGTCCATTCGGCATGGCTGGGTATAAAGAGGAGTGGAACCATGTCCTGTGCTGAAAAATGACTCGCTGTTCAAAATGATTCTGCACTTACCACCCCACAGCCCCTCGGACCCCTCGCGGCAAAACACATCCACTTACCTGCAAGAGAGGAGAGACAAGAAAATCAATGACTGCAAACTCAATAATATAGCAACTTACCAAGCAAGTATTCCCTTTGTTTCCTCTGGAGGAGATAGAACACCACTTTAAATCTGTACAATGTATGTAGCAGCTTATTGAGAAGCTACTTCATTGAAATACAAAACCCCAAAATGTTATTTAGAATAGAACATGGCATATTCAGGTTGAAGCCGAGTCTCATCATTTTCATCCACTAGACCAACAGCATGTGAATTTATCAAGCACTAATAAAAAGGCTCTGCCTCCGTTTAACAGAACAAAAGGTCAAGGATCCATTGAAAGCTTCATATAACCTTGAGTCTGCTCTTGAGTGCAATCAAGCAATAAAACCAGATATGAATGTCTAGTGGTCAAATGTAGAGAAATCCAGTGTATATACACAGTGAACAAAAGGAATGGAACAAAGCCAGAGTAAATGACCTCCGGAATAGTTGGATTCATCATGTTTCATATCTTGTTATCTGTCTGTCCCACTAAGAGGGGAGAGTTAATGGACCGAGAGACCATGACCCGGTCATACCGTTACTGTATGTCTGTATGTGCACACATCCACAAACACCACCACAGACAGGTCTAAGACTGGTAGTGAGTGATATTTGCACAGCAATGACGAAACACTCATTATGGCACCTGCTTTAGATCATTACGATCTAAAGCAGGTGCCATAAACGATACAGGAGGTTTGTTTTCAGAAGGGATGCACCGATCTGATCCACCGGATCGGTATCTGTCCCAATGCTGACATTATGAAGCGGATCAGGCTTCAGCCAGACATGATCAATCCACATTAAATACAGTTTCTCTGTCAATGCTATTAGAATATCCAGTGGATCAGCTATCAGTTAAATTCATCCAGTCACAGTCTCTATCTGTTGATATCCTGTATCTGAATCTAGAGAGGGGAAGTAGAATTCCTATTTTTTTGCATATATTTTCCTTTAATCACAAGTCAAAGTGGACGGATAAGGTAGAAGACATGCTGCAAAAGTCCTATGCTTCCACCATCTCATAACACTGAGATGTAAAATGCGTTGACCAATGGGGGAATTCTGACAATTACTGAATGTAGGCAATCCCAGTGGTAAGTCACTAAACATAAACAAGGGGCCGAACACAGGTCATATACGTATCCTGTTGTCTGCTGGGCACATTATGTGAACGACACGGTGAAAAGTAAAAAATATATATATTTTATTGCAGGAAGCATCGTTCAATTACAGCCCTACTAACACAATTATGACACCAACAGCCATTAGTGTGTTAATAAACCACATCGTCTCTGGAGTTTAGCATTCTATTAAACGAAACCGTAGTCAGGGATTCTCAGTGAGCCTGTTAATCACACGACACTGGGATGGAGACATGCTGGTGTGAGACTAAACAATGATCAGCAGTTTTTATCTGTGTATGTGATGAGTGTGTGTTTGTATGTGTGCGTTCCAGTGCCCAGCAGGTTGAAGTGTTGGGGCCCCAAAGCCCAGCATGAGGCCTTCAGTGAGGGACTTATCTCTGCATAGCTGATCAATAATTAACCATGGGGCATGCTCTAATTAGGACGATAATACACTGCACACTTAGTAAGATAACACCTCAGTAAGAGGTGCTGGACCGCTTCTCTTCATTTAGATCCACTCATCACCCTATTAGTATTTGTCACTTGGTTGATTAACACACTTGTTCACCACCTCTTACATCATTCTTTTGCCTTTCAGCGCATCTGGATTTTAAAATATTTCTTTGTCTTTGACACTCTGTTTATCCTATTCCTACTTTCCATGCTTCTTGATGCAACCTGCTGTAACAGTGCTGGCTCCCCTATAGCACATCAATACATCTCCAGATGCTGTATGACACATGCGGTAAGGACCATTTCTGAGACCATCCATCAGCGGGAGGACGAGCCCATGGCCCATCCCCACTACTTGTCTCCTCCGCCTCCTCCCATTATCCACGTCCAGCAGACGGGGTTTAATAGGACCCATTAATCAGAGGGCTCATCCAGAAAAGACAAGGCTGTAATTCAGCGGGGAGGGGCCGATCCTTAAGGACGTCTACATCTTTGGCAATAAGAAAAGCGCTGCCTCTGCGTAGCGCACATGCATCGGAACACTTTGACGTGGACATGGCTGGACAGCTTGTGATATTCTTATATACAGGATAATACATTTTAATGTAAAAAAGCATGCCTTTTGTGTCTTTGCATAGAATGCCTAATTCAGACATTGATCATATAAGCCCAACTATGGCAGGTGATAAATGTTTGGCTGTGGTAATGTTAATGACGGCTAGCAGAAGGCAGGTACTGATAACTGTCTGTGTTTTCTCCTGCCTTTCAATAGCAACTCTCTGAGGGCCCATTAGAAGAACGTGGAGTGAGAGATCACTCATTGAGAGCAACTCCATCTATAAATATATGGAGAAGGAGAGAATGCATCAGTTGCATGCACGCACACGCACACACACACACACACACACACACACACACACACACACACACACACACACACACACACACACACACACAGCGTACAGGCCCTCCACAGAAATGCAAGACAAGCACACACACAAACTGGAGTTCATCTCAAGTGAAAATAATCTTTCTCCGACTTGCAACTAAGCCAGGACCTCTGTTTTGTGAAGATACCTCAGGCTCTTCCAGTGCCATCTGCTATACCAATACCTTCTCACAATGAAGCTGACTCAGGGCCAGTTGGCAACGAATCTGAGTACAGAAAGACTTGAGACATGACTAGCAAGAGCAAAACGCAGAAACTGAAGCCGGCCAAACTGAAGCCGGCCAAATTTCAGCGAACATAAAATCTGTTCTCATGAAAGATAAAAAATTTCTGTTTAAGGAAAATATAACATAGATATTCCTCTCTATCTATGCAGGTGCGCTGTTTGGTTTTCCAAAGATTTATCCTTCTAGACAGTTTGCTATTTCCAGTTTGTTATATCTGCCTATAGTCATATTTTTTGCCTGGGAAAAACAGAACAGTTGGATTAGCTTTAATACTTCCCCTTCCACACAATCCCCAGGGAGGTCACACAACGGCAACAATGGCCGAAAACCTGATATTTCGCCATTATCCTTTGCAAAAAAATTGAATTAAATGAAGTCATGGCCACGAATGAGGAAGAAAGAAATAGATTTAGAGACAGTCACCATTCAACCAAATGTAAATAGTGGAGTACCTCGGACAAATCCACATGTGCTCCCATATCATACATAAACAACAACAACAACAACAATGGAATACATCTGTCAGGCAGTTCAGTCCCCAGAGGAGATGCTTATAAAGACAGCCGGTTAGGCCATCAATAATTAAAACAGATGTAATTCCCATTAGCCATGGGAGTAGACCCATAAATAGTTAATGTGCTCCTTGTGTCCCTTCCCCCTCTTCTCTTTTCGCTCATCTCCTCCTCTCATCTATCTCTCTTCTGCTCCTCACGGTTTCTCCACCTCCACCACCCCCGCCCCCCAACTTCATAGAACAGTGTGGAGGCAGCGGGCTCAGAGACAGACTCACACCATCATACTGATTATAATGGTCCCACTGGGGAGGTTGGGATAGGACGAGGAAGGAGAGAGGGGGCAATGAAGTGGACCTGAAGGGAACGTAGGCCACAATTTACGACCGGGCGTCACGGGACTGGTTAGCTGGAGAGGGAGGCACTTGTGTCTGCTTACACTTCATCCTGACAACAATGAAAAACCGTCAGCTCTCATGCTCACAGCTTAATAGAAAAGGCCAGAACAAAGCTAGTTTTACATGTAAAGACAATTTGTCGGTTGTTAAAACAGGAATTTAAATGCTGGAAGATCGAGAGGTCACATGGGGTGAAAGACTCATCCCATGACTACTGATAGGGAACAATAGGAAAACCCAAAAGCCTGACGAGTGGTGTGAGTCGAGGAGCTGAAGAGTTTCTGTACTCATGCCTGATGAATAACATGGACAGGATGTAGAGTGGGAGGCTGAAATTGAAACAGCCATCTACTGATGTCGCCCCATCAGTCATCAGACGCCCCTCATTAATCCAGACTCTCCCCAGCCCCATCCATCCTCACTGCTGCTGGCGTGTCTCCCCTGTTGAAAGAGCCGCCTGTGAAACTGCAGCGCTATCGGAGAGCCGACCAAACAGCCACCGTCCATCCATCTCCCTGATGACAAGTAGCCCTAATGTGCTGGTTCTACACCAGCCACACGGACAGGCCTCAGGCAATAACAACCAAAGAGGAGGCCAAAGAGATCCACGGAGAACACAACAAAAAAAAAGAAGATATTTTGCTCTGAGAGCATATTTCAAATCTGATCAAAGACACTATCTTCCAGCAACAGCCAGTCATATTCACATAATGGAGTCATGTCAAGACTTCTTGACATGCACTTTAGTGATGAAATACTACATGCTGTTAAATCTGGGTGCAGGCACTACCAGGTCTAAGTGAAGAACTCCAGATTTAATTTGTCTGACCTACATAGCCAGCAGGAGCATGTCGATCCATGCCGTTAATCAACCAAACATCACAGGGTTCCGCGGGATCCTTCTGAGACGAGGTCCCCCTGCATCATAATCTGCTCTACGGTTTCTTTCGTGTAGTGTTTGCATACTAAAAGTGCTGCCTGGGTAATCAAAAACACCATTGAGTTTCAGTTTAAGGCCATCAAAATGTTTAAGGAAGCATAAATGGCATAAATGTTAAATTGTACAGAAAGCCAAACAGGACGCTGCAGGGTTGTATAAGTGGAGCTGTGGTTGACTTTTACCACTACCAAACAGAGACAAAGCTACATGTACAAGTTAAGTTAAGCTTTAGAGAAACACAGATATAAAACAAAGAAAACAACAGTGTGAAACCTAAAAGCACAACCTGCAGACAATCTTCACCTACACATGCTGAACTCCTTTCACTCTGTAAGTGGTTGTGTTGTACGATAGAGACAAACACTCCTTCCAGAGGTGGAATTTCAGCCAACAAGTCTTACTTAGAATAACAAACGAGATAGGACTCATTCTACGCGGCCGGGAATCATAACAAAGTGAACGTGTGACACTCAAGACAAGAGAAGTTTACATTCGCCTCATTGAAGTATATGAGAGGATTTTCCACTGTTGTTAAGCTGAGCGTTTCGTAGCATCAGCATACTGTACGTGCAACCTGAAACGTCTCCAAGGCCAGCTTGTACGTTGCCACTGCTCTTCTGCATTTGCCATCAGAAGTCGTATTCCACTCTCTGGGGCCAAAGTTTTTTCCCGCGGCTGAGGGGAGCTGGCAACTCTCTAAACAGACCAGAAAGCCATTCATCATCCCTCTAAGGAGTGTGCACTGCATCAAACTGTCTGTCAGCAGCCCTCCAGACCAATACGCCTCTGCCTGCCTCTGTACATTCTACCGCAGATCACAGCACTCTCACAGATTTCACTCTCGGCGTACGGCTACACTTATAGCATCGCCAAGGAGCTCTGAAATACAAGCGTGGCAATAACTAGGATTCCCTCAGTTCTAGTAAGCAGTAAAAAATAAGTACATGTCGGTAACGTATCCAGACACTGGTTGGCCTCTTGATAAGAGTTCCTGTAGTCAACCTGGGAGCTTGTAATCATGCATTTCTTAATTTGAATTTTTTTTAACACAGAATCTGATGTGTTGCAATTTGCTTATTCAATTAAATACCAACAGGGATGGGGTTTAGGTTTACAATACTCGGATGTTCCATTTGGATTAAATGAGAAATTATACCAAGATAGATAGACAGTAAAAAGAATGCAGGCTACAGTAGGATGCTGATCTGTGTTTGTTCTGATTTTCTTCATGCATCATTTTCTCTGCAGGGCAGTAAGTTTAGGCGCTACAGATGAGGAGTTCAATGGACCAGTAGAACTAGTTGAGAAACTGAAAGGTCTTACAGTCTCAGGGGTATTGGATCTGTCTAACTGAAACTGAAAGGGTTTGGGAGGAAGGAGCATCAACAGCACCTCTGCTTACCGAGTATCAACAATTTGCTAACTCAGCATCCTACTCTAATTAGGAGCCCAATAGGGTCTGTATCCATTTTCACACCCGACCCACATACGCACACACACGCACGCGCACACGCACACACACACACACACACACACACACACACACACACACACACACTCCTTGGGTTTAGTGTGAGGAGCGATGGAGGGCTGGTTAGGAGAGAGGAGAGCAGAAGACACATTTCCTGTCAGAAAGGCTTTACGCTCAACACAGCCCTCCTGTCTGTTTGACAGACGCTGACAGTGAAAGACAGCTACTCTGAACAGAATGTCATGATGGATAACCTTTCACCAGACTGAAGTACAGAAAGCCCTATTCATTGTGAAAAAAGAACAACATCAGGCCCAGAGCTGAGAAGTCATATCCTCCTAAACTTATGACTTTATTATACAATATATATATAAGCGGATTATAACTGGCCTAGATTGATTTAAAAGTTACCTTGAGAGATTTGGATTTTGTCTGTGCTCTTCTCACTGATTTTAAGTCGGGTGGACTCGACTGGAGAAGAGTGATGACACCTATTTCTTCAGCAAAATCAGATTTCAACCATGTTAGGCTCACAATCAGAAGCTGTTGATAGATGATGGGTTATTTGCTCCTGTGTCAAAGGTGAACCTACTATTACTCAAATTTGATCAAACCAAACCCACACAATACTGAGGAAACTGATTATAATTGTGAGTGTTATTAATTTCTTACAAAGTATGTTTTTTTTCTATTTTCAATATTGATCATTGGCTATGTGTCACAAATATTTAAAATGTATTGATTGCTCTTTAACATTATAGTGAAATATACACAATTTAAAAAGTGCCGTTAGGGAGATTCAGACAGCCGTTTCACCGTAATGCTTCAACACAGCGGTGTTTACTTTTTATTTAACATACATTTTAGAGGGTTTCTGCGTATTTGACAGATAACTGTGATCTGGACAATATATTATTATTATTATCTGCATTATAAAATAACAGATGATCCCAAAAGCTCTGTTTTGTAGGTGTGGCCAAGGACCAAACTAGTGGAGTGCACTGTGGAGGTGCCACTGGAAACTTTGCTGTAATGTAAAACACTGCTGTAACATAAAGTAATTTGTACCTTTCAACAAACGTACTCAAACTTAAACACTAAGGGTTCAGGGTCGGTGTACACAACCACTAAAACAATGCAAAACAGCAAGGTAAACATCGGTAACTAAGTCAGAAAGTAGGCGCGTGGCGTACGTCCTTCTACTCACGACTCCCTGTCAAGTCGAGACGGCAGTGAATCTCACTTTGGCGTTGTCGCTGCACACAGGCAATCAGATCAATGACAGCTCTGCATTCAAATGGCGGAATTAAGCAACGGGCAGACGCAGACCTCTACTCGCCTCCCCATCTTTCACTTTCTCATTCCCTCACCTCAACCGTCTGACAGAGTGCCGCTGACAGCAGCAGCCCTCCAGCAGCAGATTATTTGTGAAGCGACTTGATTCAGGCCCATGCTCCCCTCAGCTCCTTTTTAAAAGCCCTTGTCAGAGCGATGAGAGCTTTATGTTTTCGAGGCGACGATAAGCCACGGGTTTATCACATGAGGGCACTCTGAGCAGGGAGGAGGCATGAATAGGACTTTTATAGGTATTATCTGGAATGACTCCCTCCCCTATACTCTGATTAACACACAAATGGTGGCAGACACGTGTACAAGTTCAGGTGGGCATGTACACACACTGAAGTGTAGAGTACTTGCAAAAGTGTGAGTCTGTTCTTAATGTTGAACCACCCATATCCCTGCTCAGCACCACCATGCGTTCCTGTCAAAAGTTATTTTATTTTTTCCGTAATTAGCCAAGTTAATAGGCCGTTAAAATGCTGCACCATCAAAATGGGAGTTTCATTCCGTACCCAGTCTGGCTTTTCATTCCGCAGCAAAAGAATGCATCAGGGAGGATGTAACCGGAGGCTAATCCAATGGGATACCTCCAACAATAAAAATACCTTACTGGCAGTGCATGGCGGACTGACCCATTTTAATTGTGCGTACACTAATCTATGTCGCAGCAAAAAGTGCTGCGCTTATATACAACACTCTTCCTCTGTGGCTCAGTGGTGCATTGTGTGGGAGTGTGAGGTCTGGAGGATCAGCAATATTGTTTTTTTGTGGGACTCGGAAGGGCTTACAGAGACGTGTGTGCCCTTAGGGCTGCACTAAATTTAAACTTGTGTGAGTAACTGTGCAATGGGCAATCAGGGACGGCTTTGATCATGTAAATCTGGGATGATTATGTTAGACTTTGAGAACACACACTGTTTGGAAGAATACAAATGTTCAACTTGGAAAACGTTCTTAGTTGCAAGCTGATGGGTCGTGTTATTCTTGGCTAATCTCTGGAGCAGGTTTTACTCAAAAGTAAAGCATTGTTTTCTTTCTGGAGCCTGATTCAGCAGCCCAGTTTTAAAGTTGGAGCCCTGGGTTAAGGCAGGACAGCTTTCAGAGCTCCCTATAAACATACTGAGAGCCAATAAAGAAGTAGCATTTCTGGGCAGCACATTAATATCCGGATAATAACAAACCTTTCCATCCAGGTTTGAAACACACTGTCCTGTTAAGTGATACAACATTATGTTCTTTCCAAAGGAAACAGACTGGCTAGGTCAATCCATGGGATGTGTCTGACTGTTCTTGATTTTGCATATTAAACATCTCCAGTTACAAAGGAGTCCTGCTCTCTAAATGAAAGGAGGAAGGACCTGGTTATGGGGGTTTGCAACGTCAACAAAGTATGCCTGCATTTCCCAATAGGGGTTGTATCTCACTAAAAGAGAATTATGTAAACTGACAGTAGAAAACATCTTCTCTACGCAGGGGTCTGAATCCTGCAGCCCTACAGCAACCCTTGTAAACCAGAGCCTGCCGTGACACATAACCTCTGATTCAATCTGAGTCACTGTCGCATTGCAGAATGGACTGTGTACATAAAGGCTACACGGTTTATTCCCTGAGGTGTTATACAGTAGCGAATCAGCATCTGCCTTGTTAAATAGGTTAAAGGAGACCTTTGCCCTTCGTAGTTGATACAAAGAAATCACAGCCTCAGCTTTCCACATTGCTGCAGGTTGGTACTGACATTTGGCACCTCCCATTTATCTTGTAAAAGGTCATGAATTGTAGCAGGTTCTATAATGAGTCATGTGCAGAATGCATCAAAGTTCACACCAATACCAGAAAGGTCAACTGACATGGTAATGCCTCAGCTCTCTGTTGCCACTAAATCGTCAATAAATTAAATGATGGCCCTATTTAGGGTTTTTTAAGCAGGCCCACTCTGTAGCTACGGCTAAACGTCCAAACAGCATGCAATTATACAGTGCCAGTGTCAGCACCTTTTGTTGTTTTAAATCCTTAGAGAGAGATGATCACTGCGCCATAAGTGAGAATAATCACAGAGGCAGCAATATGGTGTGGGTTTTTACATGCCAAAGGCAAGAGAAGGCAGTATGGCATTCAAACATGTAAACTAGTTCAGTGAGACATGGCTTCTTTCTCCCCTCTGGTATCCTGGCTTTCGTATAAATCCTTGGCATGGCCAGACACGTGTTAATCATGCTTGTCATAACAAACACATTTGGAGGTCAAAGTTTGCAAAGCTCTATGGGGGGGTTGACAGGGACACCCAGTAAAGCTACTGTGAGTGGGTGTACTTTCAAATTTGAAACTTATAACACAAAGCCTGTGATAAAAGTGAAGGAATAAATATGGTACAAAACCCTACCTGTGATTTGTTAGCAGTATAAACACTGTAGAAATCCAACCTTCATGGAGTTTACAATGTTCAGTTTTAATTGAAAATGTCTGACAGGTGTTGATTCAACACTATTATGATTTTGGAGGCTACAGTTTGTGGTGCTGTTAAGCTGCTTTGCATTAAACAGAAAGGTGATTCTGCCTACCCTCATTGATAATAACACAATCCTATTTATATTCACCTAAGACCCAGTTGTTCCCCATCATTCTGCTCAATTCTGCAATTGTCTAGAGATTGTTGAGCTTATACCCCGAGATCACTGGGAGCAGCTCTCTATTGTTTATTCACAACAAAAAGTAATGCAGAACAGAAAAATCCAATTGCAACAAAACACTAGGTGCAATTCTGCATTTGGATATACAATAAGCATTTTGCAGGTACTACGTTAGCTCTATGTTTTTGATCACTTGTTTATCTGGATATGCCCTTGCCCAGCTGGGTGGGAATTGGAGAGCAGCACTCTCTGCCACCTGGAGGTAAAAAAACCTCAACGGTGTTTTGGGCACACATATCATGAACACCTGTGCAATCCAATCCATCTACCCTGCAGCAAACATTACCTTTGTAGAGCTCATATCATCACATTTCTGTTGAAAATACATCAGACAGATGCTGCTCCCCTTTCAGGGCGTAGTTTGTAGTGTTGACATATTGACCGTTTTATATTGTAAGATCAGCATATTGTAAGATGAATACTGTAACATAAAACACCTTATATCTTTTGACATTGACAATGAATTGACATGATGCCAAAAAACTGCTAACTTCCATGTCCTTCACTGAAAATAACAGGAATCATCTTTCGTACACAACAAAAAAAATCTTGTTCAAACAAACAAAACACACACACACCCTCAGCTAGTGTAGCACAGTTAATAATAATAAAGCTCCTGGTTTTCTGCTGAGCTGGTGTTGGACCACTGTCTGTGTTGCTCTACAACCTGCGTTACAGATAAGAGATAAAGAGCACTCCAGGCCGGTGCCACTGGTACAGGCTGATAAGCACTGAGGCCTGGTGGTCTGCTGAGAGATCACTGTCCACACCAGACTTCAGCGACAGATAAGACCTCACATCCTCACAGGACCTTTGTGTGAAGCAGACGGGAGCAATGATGAAACAGAGTGGAGGAAAAAGTCAAAGTTGTGGATTGAGTTTTTTCAAGGTTGCATCATCCTGATAAATCACAGGATGAATCCTTGTTGCCGTGTAGGCTCTAGAACAGCTGCTGACTCGTCTGCTCAATATGTTCGTGACATCAGCTGAGCTCAGGGTCATTGAAAGACTGCTCTTATGACCAAATACAAAGCGGAGACAGAAGTAGAAAAGACAAGAGTGCATGTGTTACATCTGTAAGGCAGTTCTCTGGGCTGTGTCCTGATCTCTGTTGAGTGGATGTCACAGATATGTGTGTAACAAGTATGGTTCAGACAACAGCAAACGTTAGCATCTAACATGTCCCCCAACTACAGACAATCCAGGACTACAGAGATAGAAAGACTAGGGAGACGGAACCAGAAACAACACATTAAGGCGTCTTCCACATTGTAAAAAAATCCCAATTTGGTGTAAAAAATAAATAAAAAATATCTGCCTCTTTCATTTAACGTCAACAGCCAACTACAAATGCAGCATTCGTTATATAGTCCGTTTATGGTTATTTAATCAAACGCATGTGATTGAAACAAATCTACCAGGAACTGGAGCCAATCTTTACCGAACCACAATCTATTTTCCCAGCAGCAGCAGTAGCAGCTGTCCAGTGGTAAACCAATACACACAACGATAATTGGGTGAATCTCATTGGAAGGGGAAAATTGGCTCATTCAGATTTAATAGCAGGCTATCAGCCGAGGTGTGCTACCGTATCCCGGACACACAACAGTCCGAGAGATTGAAGGAACGGTGCTGGGTTCGTGAATATTGTAAATATTCGGACCGTAGAGTGGGAATGATGCAAGGTCATAAAACAGATGGTGAGTGGAGCCATTCAGAAGCCAATCTTAGGTAACATAGTGCAAATAATTAGAATTCTATTCAACTGTTCCCTGTAAAATGGCAAACCTTCTTGACAGATAACAATTCTCAGCCTATTATGGACAATTTGCAGACCTCTGGATGGCGATGCATGAAAAAGGAGCCAAAAGTGCACACACCCAATGCTCTCTAATCACTAGCTGTGATTTTCTGCATTCTTACCTGCTCTGCGGTTAGCCTTTTTATACCTAATTGTTAGGGAGTGACTGTTTATTTTCATTTACTGATTCAGCAAGCGGTGCGGTCTAATACGGCTGTGTGTTTCAGCTCCCACTTCAGAGCCGTCGATACAATATGAATATGATTTGAACAATGTTTGTGATTGTGTTTTTTTCTCTGCTGTTTGTCGGAGGAGTAAAGATACATCAGCAGCAAAGCAAAGGAGTTGACTCATATTTAAAAACCCACAGTGGCTAGCTGGCAGGATACTTCAACTCCCTCCACCGCAACCGCCCTCCATCTTTCCCTCTGTGGCTCTGCATCTGTTGCAGTCTCAGAGGCAGATGTTCCTATGAGGAGAGGCAGCAGGCAGATAGACAGCCCCCCCCCCTTCCACCCTCCATCCCCCCATAAGATTACCTCTCTATCTATCAGACAGCAACTATAGCCCCCCACCCTGTCCAAGCACCGCCACCTCTCCCCCTGCAGCAGCCCTTTGTCTGAGCTTCATTGACCCTCATCTCTAGACAATTAGGACGGAAAACAAGGGCAGGAGGACCCACCGCTTGCTCGTACGACCCCGAGATAGAAAACACAAAGGCCTTTGGACTGTCAAGCAGAGATGATGGAGCATATAAATGAGTGGAGCAGAGGTCAGTTATTTACAGTTGTGACCATGGCACCCTGATGAATATCCATTTGATGCACTGTTAGCCATTTATAATAAAGGTTGAACATGCTCCAAAGTACCTTGGGTCTCTTGCCAGGTTGCTGCTAAGCAGTGAACATCGCATATTTTACCTCAGTGGGTTTTGGTGGCAGAGGCCTGGCCCAGGGCCATATCTGACTGCTGTTAGGGAGAACAATGATGAATATCTAAGGTGCCATTAATCTTGGTCAGGTATGTGTGAGGCAGCCTGTGTGTGTCCACTTTCACGCCACATTCTCCCTGGAACCAGGTGGTGACCAGACAGCACAAGGTCAGGAGGGAAGGTCAGGGGCCCCTTCATTACTGACAGAGTGACAATGGGACTCGCATGCATACAGTCACGTAAATCTATTAGTGGTTTTAATCTAAAAGACAGTGTATCATATTTTTAGCATGACGTGTCATCACTCAGTAGTTGCCTTTTATAAATGACTCGGTCATCTTAGTAGTAAGGATTTTAAAATGCTCTCTCAATGATGCATAAACAAATATTTCTAAGGTTTTTAAACTGTGAATATTGCACATTAAAAGTTTTCATACAGAAAAAAACTGCTTATAGTTCAAAAACAGAAACTGCAAATACCTCAGCTATAACAGTGACTGGAAAATAACTATTGGGGTTAAATAGGGTTTCCGCAGATACATTGACAGATACTTTTGCACCGCAAGAGAGCATGGACAGCCTGCAGCACTCCTCATCAACCACAAATAATTGAGATTTTGGCTTTGGCTTCATTCGACTAGTGCTTGATCGGGGGGGAAAAATGGCTACATTTCTTGTAGTGAGTTCCAGCAATCTGAGCTAGCTGGCTGAGACCGATCTTGTAAAAACTCCATAGTAAGATGTGACAACATGACTTGGACAGGATATTTGTATTGATCACAGTGAGGGGACTGAGGTGAGGAAAAAAATGTCTCACCTAAGTGCTAAAGCTGAACATGTGCTGCTCTATTGATGGCGAAATCACAGTTGGACGTGTCGTGTATTGGGTGTCGTTGTGAAAAGCTTTAATTTCTCCCTCTGTCTGGCGCAAACTGCAGCCATATGTCAGAATACACACTTACACATGAACAGACACTCAAACACATTCGAAAATACTCATGAATACACAGCCACACACACCAGGATGCTTAAAGATGAACCCACAGACAACAGCAGCGGCTCTGCTTCTGCTCAGGTTTGGTGTACTGATTTCGAGGGGGAATACGTTTATACGTTTCCTCACCAGATATTCATCTGTCAGGATTTCAAAAAGATTCATAATTCTCTTTGTTAACACCCGAGCTCTGCCACAGGCCCTGCAGCTAAGCTGTAATCCTAAAATGAACTCTACATCACCTCCAACACAGCCAACGGGAACAAAGTAACGCAAAAAGAGACGGCAAAGAAAGTATGCCAATTGCCCACTCAGCCAATCCCGCGTAGGTTTTCTATGAAGGACGTCAAGTGGGATTAGAGGAACTGCCGATGGGGGGTTGATAACCCTGTTCAAGATACGCTATCGCTACCAATGCCAAAAATATGTGCTGGATAATTGATAATGCATTGGATACTGTAGCAGGCGATTAATGGTGCAGAAGGATTTTTTTGCCTTATTTTCACTTTGACGACTATAAATTCTTTAACAGAGCTGACTGCAGTTTTATTGCTGCCAATGTCGTGAAACTTTCTAATGCCACAAAGAATCGTATGAGCCAGTTATCCTAAAGTTCAGCAGGACAGCAGCGCTGCTATAAACTATATTGGATAAAGTTATTAATCTCAAAGGAAGCAAAGAATCATGTGGTGGGAGTGCAGACAGCAGACATTTCAGCTCTCTTGTAAAGGAGAGGAAGGGTCATGATTCTGTTACTCCTGATGGAATTCAAAGCAGACTTAATTCCAATGCAAGTATATAAGAGGAAAGAAAATGCACATTTAAGTGGAGAATGATTAAAAGGGGTCACACAAAGGCCAGTGAGAGAAATAACAACTCTGTGCCTCAGAACAGTCAGGTTCAGTGTATTCTGCTTCTTAACTAACCAGACACAAAACTAGAAAACACACTACTATTCAAACGGTAGGACCAGGACAAAATATTTACCCTCAAACACAGGAGAGAATTGTGGGAAGTTCAAGAGAAATAGAAGCATGAAATCTGAACTGAAGTTTGATCATTATTTTGGAATTTAAATACAAATGAATCCCTCTTTACTCTTTTTCTCAATCCCAATGTCCGTCCTCTATCCCTTCTCCTTGTCCATCTGGTATTAAATCTGGCCAAAGCACTTCCTGTGGAATCAGCCTAATTAACAAATGGCCACATTAACTTCAGCAGAGACCTTCTTTGGCGTCCATTTGATTGTAAACAAAGCTAGAGTAGTTTGGCCAACCACGCCAGCTCCACCGTATGGGAGGAGGTTTGCTGTCCAAAACAAGACTTCTATGATCTTCAATCGATCTGAAGCTCAACTTGATATCCATGTATATTGAGGATGAGAACATAACCACATAATATATTAATTGTGCTGCTATTTGGATGCCTTTGTCTAAAAAGAGACAACCCCCTTTGTTGGTCTTAGGTTAGTTTCACCAAGGTGTTCCTGACCAAAGCCAGGAAGGGCATTTTAGCCAAATACACTCAAACACAAATACATCGTTAAGTATAATCTAAGTCCTCATTACAGAAGTGATTTAGAGGAGGCGTAGTCACGTACTGTTATTTTCATTCTCCTGATCTTATTTGATTAGATGTAGGCACACTCAAATCTTAACACGCAGGAGCTTGCTATCTAGATATAAACCCAAGGCTCAATTGAGTTTTTCACAGTCGGCTTGGTAGCAGCTGTTCTTATGTAGCTGCAATCAAACCTGCATCTGGAGAAAAGCAGGAAGATTCAAATTAGACTTTCATACTGCTCAGAACATTTGCTCAATGGTTTCATTACAATGCTATCACCTTTCTCATGTTGTAAATGAAAATGTATATGCTTTCGTTTGTACATGGACATGTTTTTCTCTGCATAAGCCAACCTGTTATGGAACAGCCTAGACCGGCTGCAGCCTCATTTTGTGACTCATCACTTTGAAATTGTGACAGTAAAGTCCATCCTTGAACAACACCACCCATGTCATAAGGTATAACATCCTCATCCTGACTGTTTCAGAGAGATGTTGTTTTCAGGCCACTTTCGAATGAGAGCTGGCCTGCTGTCAGGTGTCGGTCTGTTTGTTAAGGGCCGGGGGCCATGTGTCTGTGTGTGGAGGGGGTTGTGGAGTATAGGGCACTGCACTGGGCGAGGCAGTGCGGGAATAATCTAGTGTGTCAGGAGGTGTGAGGTTGAATTGATGGGTGTGAGGAATGTGTCTCACAACCTAAAGAAATGAGGAAAAGGAAAAGTCGTGAGGGGAAGCAGGTCAATATATATATATATATATACATGTTTTAACTATGTTCCAACTGGTTACTAAACTTAAATAAAAGAGCCAGAAAGGTCTGCTTGGAAGAGATTGATTCTGTGTGGAACCAGTCTGTGAAATTACCCCCGTGGGTAAAAAAGGATCATGAAACGTTGAAAATAAAATCACTTTCAGTATGGGTTGTTAAATCTAACTTCTTCAGCAGATCTCTTATATTACCGCACTTCAACTTTTGCACTAATGGGTTTACATGTTGTAATATCAACTACTCTTTTAATAGTTCAAAATAAGAATTTGCATTGCTTGAGAGATAGTAAGTCACATATGACCTTATGGACATGCTTTGAAGTATATATTTCTTCCTCTGTTTGCCTAATTGGTTACTTAGGTGTCTATGAAAGATTAAAGACTCACAATTCTGAACTCAAATTAATGTACAAAACAGAACCATTATCTTACATTATGTAAAAACCATTATGGTACATGTTGCTGAGCAACGCAGACAGATCGACATGGGGAATTGAAATTGAAAATTGCCAGGCTCGACAGTCATACTTAAAGAAAGAGCAAGATGAAAAAAGAAATACATGAGTATGATAATTTGAGTAGGTTGATAAAGTACAGCTTTTGTGCACAGCCAGTGGAGGAGGGTTCAAAGGCAGAAGTTTAGTGACTCATTAATGGATACCTATGGTTTCATCTGTCAAGGCGAGCTTCTGTTTGTGCGATTTATGTGCCAGTGATCTATGAGCACCGATTACAGCCTCCATTAACAGTATCAATTTACCAATAATTTAAACATTAACATAATCATTTCAACACAAGCAGCTATTTAATTAAATGGAAGAAGGATTCCAATTAAAGCTATACCGTTTCAGCTCACAATCAGCCGCACACACACACACACACACACACACACACACACACACACACACACACACACACACACACACACACACACACACACACACACACACACACACACACACACACACACACACACACACAGTCTGATCTTCTACAAGCCCCACATATGCACTGCAGAAGAACCCGATCGATCGGGATCACCGTGTTAGCATTGCAGATGGCCATCATGTGAAAGGTACCATGTGGGAATCAATCAAGGCAGCAGCATTCGAGCCTTGGAGATTCCACCGGGATAAGTCCGATCAAATCTGACGGGCTGGGATTTGGCACTCTAGAGCTTTGCTTGTCACAATATTGATTTAGAAATAATTACAGAGACTGCTTAGTGATTCCCCACATGTTCGCGAGTATCTTGCCTCTGTCTCCATCCTGCATGCCACTGCAGCGAAGCAGCCCTTATTTCACCTCTGATTAGACGTAGCAAACAAAATCTGCAGTAGAGCCGTCTGTTTTGAAATACAGCTGGAGTAGTCGGCCCCTCCTGCAGTGAAGGCTAACAGACACACTAGTAAGTAATCACCATGGAAGCTGGTAGGTTAGCATACAAAATATGACTGACAGCTATAAGCTCTCCAACCGCTGATTGAATCACCATCTTTAAAACATATACGAACAATTGAAATATTTTATCAAGCCAACTAATGACTTATTGCTTGTAATATGCTTTCCTCCGTCCAAAGTCACCTTTCTGTTATACTGCCTGTTGCTAGGATCAAACCTGAGAACTCCCAATTACATCTTGCCTAACTGCTGGGCAACGCTGTAACTCTGTAACGTAGGTCACAAATAATCCCCATCAGCTTTACTATGCACTAGATGGAAGGATGTAGAGGCGAGTGGGCCCATGCTTTAAATCATTTTCAGTTTTATCGTGTCACCTTGCGATGGCTTTCAGTTTATGATGGCGATTGCTTATGAAACTGCACGTGGACTTACAGAGGTAGCACCGTCTGTAAGGGCTGCTCTGTGACATTAAAGTCAGAACAGCAGCATAAATATATATTTCATGACAGGGAAAAAGCAGCATGTGCAAAAAAAGACAAGATAAAAACATGTAAAATGTATTTCTATCACTGTGGTTTGTGTGGTTTTTGGCACATCTGCTCAGCTGAGAGAATATGCTAAAGAGTCCACGCAGCCCATCCGGCTGCATGCTCAGTGGGGCTAAATGGTTGGGAGACATGCTGACTTTAAGTGCTCTAATAGCACTAGATCATATAACCCATCGCTACTGCCCTGCTGTAATAGACTAATTATGGCTCGCTGCAATACAGCAGACAGCAGCTGAGCACATTCTCCCTGTTGCTGCCTCCCAATCCATTTCTCACGCTTTCTGGGGTGTTAGTGCCTAAATTAGAGACGGAGCACGCTGTAATCCCCTTCAGACATACGAACTGGACACGAGGACAGTGAAAGATGCATTTCAGATTTGTGTCTGCCTGTGCTGGTTTAAAACAGAGGGGCCACTCAGAAAACACCTACTACACCTAATGGGACAGAATGTAATGAAAAGAATAATGGAATAATTCATTTTTCACCACCTTCTGACTAAATCTGAAACATTGTCATACAAATACTTATAATTCCATTGAAATCTACAAATGTCCTTTTAAACAATCTTAGAAATGGTGTTTTATTTGACAGTTTTTTACATTTCACGCATTCTAATTTTGTATCAAATTTTCCAGCACTTCTGACACTTGGAAGCACATGGACACAACGAATACAATAATATCCATAAGTAGAGGAATCGATCACTTAACCAATCAGGGTTATTTTATTTGATTACATAAAATGCTTGTGTAGTAATTACACAGATAAGAGTTTCTGCAGCAACTTAAATTTAACACATCTACAACATTTACACGTATGCAGCATCAGAATACAAAAAGTATGAATATGTTATCCAACATGCATTTTATGGACAATCTGACTGAAGGGCTTGGCTTAACCACTTCTAATGATCAGTGTGGAGAGGCCAAGGAATGTGTCTAGAACATCAGAAACATTTCTGATCAGCAGGACTTGGTTCTTTTGACCTCAATATAAGAAACCGGGGAGCTTGAGATGTGATAAGTAAAAGACATCGCAGTCCAAATTTTCCACATGAAATTTACAAGTCTCTTTGAACTCCACACCATGACCAAAGATTAAGCAGGGACTCACAGCTAACCAAGGACAGAGAGAATCAATTTCATGACTTATGCAAATTCTTGTGTGGTGGTTCGATGGTTAAGTCAAAAATGATTCCCAGACTTTCGTTACAGTTCTTTTGGGATTAATTCAATTTTGCCCAATTATTGTAGTTTGCTTGCAAATCAGCTACAAAACTATAACCCTGGGTCTTATTTAACTCAATAACAATGTAGCTTTCATTCACCCTGAACGTTGAAAGATTTTAGGTTCTCCACATAATACCCTTCATCTACACTGAAACTGTCGTTATCCATAATTACACCATATTTACAATAACTACCCTATTAAAACCTCTGTGTGAGACCAATAGTTGTGGTTATTTACCATCTGCCAACTCATCTGGCAAGGCAGCGCAACATCAGCTCTGATCTCATGTTTTCTGGAATTGGCCCCTCGTAGCTCCTCGCCTCACAATGAGTGCTATTCACTGTATCTGAGTAACGAGTTTCAGAATGGAGAATCACCTCTGCTGCCCAAGCGACTCCACTCTGAAAAGTTAATGGCCAAATATGTGCGAACACACAGTAGGTGAACGACCAACCCCAAGAAAGCTAAGGGCTAATTTGCTTTCCTTGGCTCATCTCTATTAACCAAATTCTCTTCCCTCTGTGGTAATAAGGCATGGCAAAGCTGGCAGATGGTTGCTTTACCCACGATGATCTGGAGTATACAGGAATTACTAGCCACTCATTAATCAATGAGTAAATCACAAAAGGCCTTTAAAGTATAGACTCAATGGGTGCAACTGGAGTGAATAATTGAACAAATGCAACAGAGGTGATTCTGGTCTAAATAGTTGGACGACCCAGAAACCAACACCGTGTCCTTGAACTGACCGATCACAGTCAACGCTCAATTATTGGATATGGAAAATCATTTTAACGCGTCATGGCCTTTGTGTGACCCGGAGGAGGATATATTAACCTCCATAATCCACAGGCTCATGATCTGTATAAATAGAAAAGTGATTTACAAATGTAAATGATTGAAATTGGTCTGCAGCCAATGTTTATTTATATTATTGATTACACGCCAAGTTTCATTTTGAATAATTTGATTAATTGTTGCCAAAAAATAATTAATAATAATGTCAGAAAATAGTAGAAAAAAAAAAAAGAAAAGACCATAATGATACTTTTAGAACCTAAGATGGCATTGTCAAATTGTTTGGTTTGAATGACCAACAGCCCAAAGTCCAACATTTGCAATTTAGTGATATAAAACACCAAAAAATCATCACAATTAAAATGTTTAGAGACTTTAGTTAATGCTTGGATTAGACGCTCATTCACTATTTTAACAGCCTCCTCTAGTGTTTTGAGAGTTCTGAAACATAAGTCTGGCCACTCATCCAAGATAATGATAATGGTACAGTCGATGTCATTAGCACTAAATGGATGCAGAATCAATGTGATGGCCTTGTTAGAAAAAAAAAAAATGTCACTGATACAGTATATATCTTCTAATAATAATACAAAAAATAATTATTCCTGTATTTGCAGGTCACTGAGTCCTCTGTGAAACCTAAAAAAGTTATAGCAAGATTAAAGTGGAATGAAAGTTATATGCTTTACATAACAGAAAGAAGCCCAAGTGCCCATTATTCTTTCATACTATGCAAATTAAGTGATTCACCTTCACCAAAGGCAATAGACTGAATTTAAATACAATTCAATATACATTTATTATTCTGCTGCCCTGCAAAAAGAATCAAATAGCTGTTTTGACAGGAAGTCTGATTGGTCCCTTGTTGGTGCAGCTTGATCTGCATCATGTCACTCACTAGAGATGTAAATGATGAAATGTAGAGAGGCTTTCATATGAATTTAGGATTAGGAACCTCTAGTGTTTTTGCAATGAGGAGGGGAAAAGAGAGCAGACAGGAAGCAGACGCAGAGTTGGAGTTCTGCAGGGCGTTTGCACAGCTCTGTTGTCAGATTGTGACTCATTTAATCCCAGCAGGGTTTTCAATTACCAATAATTAAAACCTCCTTTGCTATTCCTTTTTAGGATAAGCAAGAGTTGCCTTAATATTGAGAAGAAGCAACAGCCTGAGTGAAATGTCCAATAATGATGCAGTTTGTAAGGATGAAACAATATTTTAAAAGGAAAAGTATGCCATTTCTAAAATACTCCTCCTCATTTTTGGCAATTACAGTCAAGCTGCTGCTCTTACATGTGCTTGATATTCACTGAAAACTGCTGCATGTTGCCAGGAATGGTTTTAAGTCCTACAGTGTCTGCAAAATTGGAAATATAGCTGGACACCATGCATTGTTCAAAGTGAAGAATTATGATGGCATTATTAAGCCAAGACCATTTAAGGGGCATTCATGCAAAACAGGTGACCCTGGGTCAGTGCTGCTCTCAGCAATCCTGATGAACAGAGACAGGCTAACAGCTACAACTGTAAATGAGTCACTGTAGCAGTGTTACATGAATTACCATCCAGAGGAAGACATACACAAACACACAAGTGCACATGTGAGTAGAAACAGGCACACATTAGCGTTCTTGCTGTAGCCATAAGTGGATACAATTATTGATGAACGTAAGTAAATGGTTTATTTTGGTTTAGTGAGCCAAATGAGATAGAGAAGATCACCTGTGGGATGGAGGTGGACTAATAGTGGACTTTTAATTGCTGATATAATAACAATAGTTTGGAGCAGGAAAAGGTTATAGACGATTAATCAACCGATACCTATCAGGAGCTGATAGTGTTGCGTTATATATTTCAGAGATTACTTTTGTGGGGAGAAATAAACTGAAAACAGGTCAGATTTATAATGTGAATACCACTTGTCGTCTTGTGGGATCGCAAAATTTAAGCTCATATTTCCTAACCCTATCGCCAGAAATAATAATGCGTTATACGTTTTTTCATGGAGTGGAGAATACTTTCTGAAAGATATATCTCAAACGATCCAAATAATGAATATCTAAATATAATTTAAAGTCTGTCGTGCATGTATGGCTGCCCAGTGCCAGCTCAAATCCGATTCATCCTCTTTTTAGCAGACTCTTACAAAGTAGCTCTTACTGAAGACAACTCTCTTCTCTTGTGTATATGTGTGTGACAGACACAGACAAATCAGACAAGCGTGCAATCCTCTCTGGCCTCTCTTGATCTCTGGGAGTGTTTGACACCTCCTCCAGCATGGACACTGTGACTATGCATGCATTTGCATTAATGCACCTGAGTACAAGCTATGGTAAATCAATACTGAGATGTGCAACGCTACACAATGAGAACTGTAGCAGTGATTCTACAAGCGACACTGCACAGGGGTGTTTAGCAAGCAGGGAACGTTACCTCCGCAAGCACTAATACCATTTCCAATTCATCACGGCACAAGCAAGCAAAATTAGACCAGACACTAGAGAGGCATTGCTCCTGTGGAAAATGTTACTGTGACCGATACGAAACAGAGAAAAACCTGTCACAGTGTGATAGGGACACGCCATGCAGTGTCGTCGTGTTCACAGTGACCTGGGACCTGTGAGGCAGAGATTCCTCTCAAACCAATCAGATTACGGTTGTCATTATGTATCAGAAGGTGTGCTAGCCAGAGGGAGATAGAGCTGAACCAAGGCAAAGCAGCTGTTGCCGAGCAAAGCTTAACCCAAAACACAAATGTGACAAACCACAGATTTAAACCCTTTATTGTTGTAGTTTCCGCAAGTCTGTTCATTTTTAGCAAGATTCAGTGTGATTCACAATGACGAGTGAGGCGCATGGATGTTAAATTTGGGAAACAGAAGGCAATCAAGGGAAAACAAATAGAAAACATGTGAGCTTGCTTCTGCTGCCTCGCTTTCTCTCTCTGTCTCTTTATTTTGTGGTGCCACATTCCCAACCGTGAGCGAGCCAGTCGATCTTGAGCTTTATTTGAACAGACAAAAGTGCAGACAGCGTCTGGTTATCAAGGACTTCACTTATCCGTTAAGGAGGAAACACAAAATAATGTACAATTAACACTTGTACATCAATGCGACAAGCATATAGTGTAGACAATAAAAGCACACTGAAGGCCAATATTTGGCAACAGACAAAGACTTCTGATAAAGTGCCATGTGAAAGACACATCTGCAACCTCTTCAAAGACAATTGTTGCCATGGTAAAGGTTCTGCACTTGGATCGTGGTTTTCGGTTCATCCTTTCCTCTTTCTCTCCTGATGGGACACTGTTCAAGCTCAAGAGTATTACATTTCTGCCAACTCTTGAAAAGACTGATTTCCTGTGATTGCTTTGGGGGTTGGTTCTAATGTCTAGTACAGTAAACTGTGGAATTCAGAGCAAAAATATAGCCTTTTTTGGCATTGTAAGCTATTTTGGCATGTTTGGCTAGAGAGCTTAGTGTGTCTGTCATGCAACAATATAATCTAGTTATGGCTGTAATGTTACACGCATGTAAAGGCAGGCAGTGTGGATTAATCACATTGTTTCTATACAATTTGATTGCAGTATTATAGTAATCTAATCCAGCAGTGCTTTTGTTTTGCCAATTTGCCAAAAAGCCAGGAAGATTTTTTTCTATAGGCATCTCTCTCTTCACAGTGGCATTAGTCATTCCCACATCCGCATCCTCATTTACGGAAAATAAAGTCACCAGACAAACTGCTGCCGTCTGCCTCAGCGCTCTGACAAATACGAAACAAACTGAGCATTCATACAAAAAAATGTGCTGGGGTCAGCCAAAGCACCTTCAAACAAACATCACAGTAGGGTGAAACTCTGTACATGAGCTTCCTCAGGTCAGCTAAAAAAAAATGGCCACTCGACACACGGATCTGCCCACTACACTGCAGGGAACAGACACCCGTAGCAAAAGCACATGATAAGCATGCTCCACCGTTTGTTTACAAAACAGTGTCAGACGGGGAGTGGAGGGTGTCAGGATTGTGAATGGGTTCACGAATGAGGTCACAAGTGGATTTAGGCAGCACTATGTAAATGACCTTTCCTATAGGATTTCAATGAGCACTAATCTGCCTGTATGACCTAGTCTCATCTCTCCCCCCCTCTATTAACAAAGAGCCTCTGTCAGCGAGTTTCCCTCTGCTGAGAAACAGAGGAGAGTGAGACAGAGCAGACAGAGCAGACACACACACACACACACACACACACACACACACACACACACACACACACACACACACACACACACACACACACACACACACACACACACACACACACACACACACACACACACACACACAATAGATGAAGCTACTTTGCAAGGAAACTGAGATAAACAAATAAGCCTAGTTTTCTCTGTTCCGTCTTAGCTGTACTGGAATTATAACGAAGAGGAAACTCTTTCAAAGTAAGCAAACAGATGAAATAAACACTAAAACAAAAAAACAAACACTTGTGTAATTGATGTAATGTATGCCTCCACTGCTAAATAACATATCTGGAGATGAGACTAGACTGCATAAATTGACATTTCCAAAGGAATCCAGGCTTTTAAACAATGCTAAGTAATCTTATGAAGCCATTTGATCGGGTTTAAAACAATTGTTAAAATCCGTAGTGTGTGTAGCGCATGGTTTCTGTCATTGTGACCCACATTGCATTTGGCAGCTCAAGCTCACATGTCTATGAATGTTGTTCTTATTTACAGAGGAGATAAAAAAGAGGAGGAGGAGGGGTCATAACAGACTTAAAGCTGGAATCCACCCACGACTTTGAGGCCATCTGAGTGTGATTCAAAGGTTTTGTTCCTGTAACAGCCCTGAGTCTTGCCAGAGTAGGAGACTTGGAGGAGTGTGGATCATTATAGTACATTGAAACATAAAAATAAAGTGGCTTACCTTTATGTGAAAGTGTGTTTCCCATCATAGAATGCACCAAAAAGAAAAACAAGAATAGTCACGATTAGTAAGTTACAAAGCAAACATTCAGAACAAAAGCTGGATCTTGATGCAATTTTTTATAAGAGTGTCTAAAAGATTTAGTCTTGTACTGTTGATTTAGGGTTCCAAAATCTAAAATAGTTTTTGCAGTGTGTGCGTGATTTGAAGTTTGTGCTTTGTGCTTCCACTGGCATGAGCGCCCGACTCACCAACGCATACAAATGATGAATCACACCTTCACAGTTCAGATCTCCCAGCTGCACTGAACAGACAAAGCAAGAGAAGGAAAAACATTCCCCCTCTCTCTGACTAAGCAGCTTATTAACGACAAAAATGGAAATGTGTGGTTAAGGGGACTTGGCATGCTCAATGCCCCCCGAGCGGCTCTCGTCGACAAGCCACACGTCCCCTTTTGCCACCGTCTTTTCCACCTCGGTGGAGACCAGATGAACGCTTCTACTCGACCTCTGACCTTCAGTTGGAAGATACGTGACACGCAGTTAGGAGCGCACTAGCAGCTGAGAGCCTGCGGGCATGCCAGGATTGGCTGAGATGGGATATTCCTAGAGGACATGCCTGGAGTCCAACCCTTCAGGATTGAATGACTATAGGTCCTCATCTCTTGTGAGGCATTCCTCCAAGGGCTTGGTATTCAGAAAGGTGTCCAAGGCTTACACAGCATACTATGCTTCCACACAGCCAATTGCTCCTTCTTTTAATAAATGGTGACCTATTTCTTTAGCTTGGGCTAGCACCCCGGCTTTCAAATCCTGAGATGTGACATGAAAGATGGGAAGCAAATGAAGCAGTTTAGGGGAACTGCAGCACCGGGTTTAAGTCACCTACGGCCTGTCAATAAATGGCATTATGATTACTGCAGCAGGCATGTCAGCGATGCCTGTCATTGGGCTTATTGTCCACCGCATCACAGGAGAGCACAACACCAAAAACTCTCAGCGGTGCTCCAACATGTTGCCTTGGTAACCTATCACAGTAAAAAAGAAAAACACACTTACACGGCTAGGAGAAGAGGAAGGATGCCAGACTTGACATCCCATAATGAGCTGGTTGTGAATGGGGTTTCAGTGGGGGGCTTCACTCGGGGCTGTGGGGACTGTCAACATAAATAACCAGGCTTCACGCTCCCTTTCAGCAAGGGGAGAATACCAAAAGGAGAAGCTGTCACTGGGAACGTCCAAATGTGAAGAGGCTTAACAGCATCAAAATATGTACTTGTTTACAGTCTAGGCTAAGTGTAGGTGCAGTGTTAATGTGTTAGGAAGTAGCAGACATGCAGTGAGGATGCTGGAGGAGTGAAGATTCTGCAATGGCAGATATCAAACAGAGCCTTTAGTATGTGAGCGCACACACACACACACACACACACACACACACACACACACACACACACACACACACACACACACACACACACACACACACACACACACACACACACACACACACACACACACACACACACACACACACACACACACACACACACACAGCTTTAGCTCAGGGCCTCAATGAAAAAAAAAAAAAAAAAAAAGCTATGACACACTTCTGCCCGTGTTTTACGTCCCGGGGCTGATTCCATCTCCTGGGGGGGGGGGCAAAAGTGATGACTCGGTAGGAAGTGTCCTTGGCAAGAGCCAGCATGGCCTTTAATCAGCCATTTGACTCCAGAGGCAAGGGGAGGTTGAGATGCTGAACATGATCAGTTTTTAAATCTGAAGGTGATGCAGAAGAAAGAGGACTCCTGCACAATACAGGCAAGTAAGGTTCATTTATTAAATGTGCTACATATTAGTCACGCAAACTTCACCAAATGCATTTTTTTCCTCCGTTGAAAATACTTTTTTCACCACTTAAGGGGCTTGCAGAGACAAGTATGTCATCTAATTTTGTAATCATCTCCCAATTCAGTGTGTAACACATTCAGTGTGCAAACTCCCGGAGAGAAAACGTTTGATGTGCCACACTCGTCTCATCAGACTCTTTCTGACAATCTCCGAGCCTTGTAGATATTGAGTAGCTTACATAAGATGAATTTAGAGACTCCTGTGGCCTATTGGGATACTAACTGGTACTGAGATGCATGTCTGCTTTCTCGCACAGCAGTGGCAGTGATGTGCATCTAGTGTAAGGGCCTGTTACACAGCAGGCACGGCACGGTGGTGATGAGACAGCCATTACAAAGCAGCTAGGGAAAAAAACATGCCGCTTCCTCTGAGGCGAGGAGGGAACAAGCAGTACAAATATTCATGAAGGCAAAATGTGTCCATTTTGGTGTGAATTATCTTTTATTAAAGATTTTAAAAGATCTGGTTTCAAACAGTAGATGTGGCTGGGTTTTTTCTCAGAACTACCTTCTGGTTGACAGGCAGTTAAGCATTCAACCTTTCTCAAATCTGAAACAGTGGGATGGTTGGGAAAACAGAAGTTTGTAAGTTGCAGAAAACTCATCATTTAAAGTGGTCATTTTTTCTAAACATTATTTATAAAACAAAAAAATTTTATTTAGTTGGTAATGTAAAGCCTTGTATGAAATTAAAACGATTTTAAAATGAAATCTTAAACATGACGTGGAGAAAAACAAGGTGTTAGCAGATACTATAATGTCAGTAATTGAGATTTTACAGCTGTACACTTTGCTGTGAATCACCACACTGGAGAATTATGTGTACATTTCTTCATATTGATTTCAAGTGACTATAAGCATCAGAAAAAGTGCATTCTGTGATTTAAGTGTTGTGCCATCTCTGAGCCTTAGGTTGCTTGGTTTTGGACCAGTGGTTATAAGCAAACTGGCACTGCTTGTGAAGCTACTAAAACGCATGTGCACATTTCCCCCTCTGTCTGAGAGAATCTACAACATCTACAACTGTGCACATGGCTCCGTAGCGTTGTTTCTTAACTGGACTTTATGTCGTATGGCTCTCTAGACAGTCTAAAAGCAACTTATTTATCAGCTTGTTGAAGCAAGAGCAAGCATATGATGCTGGGTTGGGGACTTGGCAGAAGGAACACAAGATCCTCCCTTTACAGCAGCAGATATAGAACTATAGTATTATGAATATAACAAATGTTGCTACGATATTTACTTTTTTATATTGTTTACTTTGAAAACAGTTGCGCCTGCAGTATTTACTACCCCTTAGCTTCCCCAAACACAACTGTGTGGGTGGATGAGCAGCAGCAGCTTCCATGGTTTAACAGAAGACGGAGAAAAGAACAGCACCTTAAAAAAACCAGTCCTGATAGAACTTTGAGTTTGAGCAGTAAGGCACAAATCCTGCGAGCTACCACTTAGAAACAACCACAACTACTATGACTAGAGAGAGTGAGGCAGTATGGGGAAATCATTAATTGCATAAAAAGCATCACTTGAGTGACGGGAATACACGGTCTCATCCGAGTCTCAGCCTCTGAGGACATAATGCCATTTCGTAACAAAAGCCTCCTCAGCCTCTCCTCCAGTGAAGAGCGTTCATCATCAATATACTGATTAGCACGAGGCTTCTCCTGTAATCCTAATCAACAATAAGAGCACTTGAGCTTTGTGCACTCTGTTGTGATTTTGCAGTGTAGTGATCACAGAAATGGTGAGGGGCTTTGATTTTCTAGACAAACATATTTAAGAAACAAGATGGTGCGTCTGTCCTACATTTATCTGCTGAACAGGAGGGACTCCTTTGTTCTACAGAAATATGCAGCTGATGGAGAAAAAAAAAGAGAGCAAGTGATAGTTTGTGTATGTTTTTGTTCAGGCATAGTTGTATTAAAAGGAGGATAAAAAAAAAGAGATGAGCATCACAGTAACAACATATTTACAGACATGTCTTCCTTTCCTAGTCTCTACAGTATCATGTTTATTCACATAACGCCCAATCCAGAACCTCCATTCCAAGCAGTTTGTAAAATATGAATGGCCACTTTACATGACAATTGCTGTAAACCCCGGCTGTGGGATTCCCGCATGACAATGAAGACCGTCTCCACACATAATGGCTGCCCTGAACTTCCACTGCTGCATTATCGTCTACTTCCCAAAGAATCCTGAGTTTGGCTGCCACTAGTGTCAGTTAAGACCTTTTGTCATCTTCAGGGAAGTGTTAGCAAGATAATCTATTTCTCGGTTCAACCATGCTTGTTCCACTTGTGGATCCTGAGGATGAGAGTTGCCAGCTGGTGCATAATTTAGGGCATCTCCTGGAGTTTAAGGAGTTGGGCTTTGACCATGTCTGGGTGATATGGGGGCACCGCTAGCTTTAAAGGGTGGGTAGGGTGCAGTTTAAGAGGCGTAGATGGAGGGGTTGGGAATCAGAGTTGCAGGGGCTGCTGGGAGAAGAAGCATAATCCTGCAGCCCATTGTTCCGGACTGACAGTGTATTCTCATCTGAGGGGGGGGCGGGGACTCTTGGGTCCAGGCCAGGGACATGCTAAGTGACCATAATAAAGACTCATATTACAATACAGTCGTCCTGAGAGGCGCTCAATGCAAAGCGTTCCCATGCTGCTGCCGTTGGAATACACTTCCTCTGTGGTCACACTTATTGCCATATGAAGGTTTGAAAATGAGTAGGATGAAAGCCAAACAATAAAGTATGTTACACCTCCCCTCCTTGAAAAAAAAGATGTTTTTTAATCAAGTGATGAGACAAATTCCTGCAAGGCACTCCATTTCCATGCTACATTTAGTCGCACCATGGGCCAGAACTTCACACAGTCACTATATCATGAAACCTCAGCAATCATCCTTACATGGTTTATGAACTGTTTCATGATCTAATGGTTCTTGCATTAATTATTCAGCTCTTAACTGCTTTGGAGCAGTGATGAGAGGTATTGCCTCACGCTCAAGGCTGCAAACAACCTTGTACATGCAGATGAAAACAGGTTATTATAAATATATTATGAGAGTGTCAGGGTGTGATAGTGGTAGTGCTTCCTTTTAAAAAAGCTTAAAATAAGAGATGATTATTAATTACTCTAAGGCGCATATTTTTACTCTAACTTACTTGTTTTTCAATCCAGTTCCATCTCTACTGGCCTCTCCTTTGTGTCTGTTAGTTTTTCCATCGGTCTAAAGCTGTTTTTTTATCTCCCTCCCTCTGTCGGCTTGACAGGTGTGCCAGTCTGTCTATTTGTATTCCAGTTTGTCTCCCCTGCCTGCAAGTAAGTGAGAATGAGGTGAAACTGGGGGAGGATGTTTGGCGGAGCAGAGACAATTCCCGATGCATGACCCCTCCGCTCAGGCCTGGACGGCGAGCTGTCAGTCGGCCAGTGTATTGTTTGGCTTTAGTGTGTGACATCAGCTCTGTGCTGCGTGGATTCATAGCGAGAGGTGATTTAGCGGATTTACGGCACTTCCTCTGCAACCAAAGGCCGTGACCGGCTGCACGTTAGGGGCAGATTACCAGTCTGCTGTTGCTATGCAGGAAACTTTGGCCTAAGGGGCCACAGGAAATATTCAAAAGGACAAGTGTTGAGCCATATCTCAAAGCTGTCCTGAGAAACCTCCTGTGTTTTAGTTCTCCTTCCTGTTAGTCCATAATTCTTCCACGAATAAAACTAGAATATTCAAATGCTCATAATAAGCTTCTATCATTGTAATATGCCCCCATGTCGAAATAAATATGGATTTAGCCTAATCCTCTTTAAACAAAGCTGAGCATTAGAAATCTGTCACTTGACTGGTGACATAAACTAGTGCCTCCTAGGAAAAGTCACACCAGGCCAGCTGCAATGAAGAGAAACCTTCAGATGGCTGTGTTTACCAGAGAGGCCAAATTTAATTAAGGCAAGCTTTCTGATGACTTTGTTCACACATTGAACTCAGGCCAAGACTCTAGTTGACTGTGTAACATGACTCCTAAAACCAAACTGAGGTTAGAATGATCTATGATCCTTTGACGACGGTGCCAACCCCTTCGTGTAAAAAAAAAAAAAATGCTGTGGGACCAGAGAAGACACCACTCATTTCAGATTTGTCGGAGAGACTTTCCTTTAGAAAGAAGTCTCAAGGGTTATTTAAGTAAACAGGGGTTGGTTTTGTATTGTTTTAAAGATTTGCCGATATGAAAATTGTGGTTTTGCGGTTTCAACGGCAGCAGATGGAGCAGAACTAAGAGTGCACATCTCAGGCGTTAACACAATTGACCTTAGATGGCTACATGAGCATCCCAAAATACAAAACACATCCATAAATGTGCTTTGAGGGATTTGGTTGCAGACGTGGAAACACACTCACAGTGCCTTGTTCGTCTGGTGCATGTCCAATTCTTTACATTTGCTCCTCTTTGGTTATTTGATGACTCAAAACCTGTTTACACAGAGGTGGAAACACCAGAATGCTAAGTTGTTTTACACAAGTTCTCAGTTTGTAATCTCAGTATAATGCATTGTCTCAAGGGTTCACAGGCTGCGTATTTTTGGTAAGCTTAGAATGGGTGAACAGAGTAATGTCTTGCAGAGTTAGCCCAAACAATAACACACTTGACCAGACTTTTCTCTGCAGAAGCCACAGGACTCTGACCCCTACTAAAGCTTTAATGATGCGAGACTCAGTTTCAGATCAAAAAATGCTTTTGGGATGGCCTCAGCAGTCGCAGTGGATTCCCTATTCAACCCTGCATGAAGCGGAGTGAGCGATTAACGTTTAATGAATAGAACAATTAACGCTTAACGTGTAACAGGGGTCAAAAAGCAGCAATTAGCGTGATGAACTCCAGCCCTACATACTGAGCATGTCTAGATTGATCCACTAATGACGGGCTTGACTAGCCGGCTGCAGCACGTTCAGACAGAGCCGTTCCGGTCAGCTTAACCTCCCCTCAGGGAAAACTCTGGAAATGGTGAGAAAATAAAAAACATAATGTGACTGTGCCGAATTTTGTATTCATTTCAGGTTAGATGATACTGAACTGTACTGTCCCCTGTTTTTTTTGACTTAGAGAGCTAAAACTTACCATTTATGACGTCAAGCATACATGATACATGAATGCTATCATCAGTGTACTTTTTCAGTTTAACTAAGCACCTGTCACCAGCACAACACTTCCCTCAATTAGTATTTATAGAGATATATGTCCCATAATGTTCACTTGCAGGGAGATAAATTCACACAAAACCATCGGCTTCCCACACAGATTAACATTTCTGTTGGAATGTGCTGCAACCCGTAAATGTTTTTGTAAATGCTTATGATATCAAACGCCACAAACCACACAAGACAAAAGCATACCTGCAAAAATGCCGCTGCCTTTGTTAAAAAAGAAACATGTGCATCACACAGTCCGTGAGTTTGCGTAGGCGTGTTTGAGGAATGCAGTAACTGCCAGGTAATTAGGGTTCACATTCAGGTATGCAGAGCCGCGGGGAAGCCAGAGTAAGAGAGAGAGAGAGAGAGAGAGAGAGAGAGAGAGAGAGAGAGAGAGAGAGAGAGAGACAGACTGACAGACACTCTGTGGGTTTAGTATGGCTTAATCTCCCGCCGAGCACAGCCACTACAAAAGCACTCAGGTAGGGACATATCGACACTGGTGTGGTCTCCATGATCAAAGCTTTCAGCGCGGCCCTGCCCTCATGCCTTGGAAATGGACCAATTAGGGATAAGGGGGGGGTTTGAGAGTTGGTTGTGCTTCGTTCCGTACACCACCATGCTGGCAGCGGCTTCAGACGAGGTAATTATACACGCTCTCCCCGTCTGTCCCTCTAACACTCATTCTCACTGCTATCATGCCTCACTCATCTCTCTACACCCCTGCATTATACGCCTAAAACACAGTCCAAGATAATATGAGCTGACATGAGCCAAACTGTAGCTACATGTAGGACAATTAAGCTCTGTTGTGGGTGGTGGTGCTTTAACCCTCCAAGAACTGCTCAGCGCTTTAAGAAATCCTCCACCGAGCTGTAGGTAACACCAAGCCGACTAGCAGCCAGCGTACCCTCTACGCCTTCATCGTTAGGATTCATGGAGCTTGTCTGAGCCCCATGAACGGCAAGGAATACTGTCATTGTTAATTTTTAACAGCATCTTCATAGGAAAGAGGATTAATTCCTACAGTTGGGGCAGAATGTGGAAGAAGGGCTTGAGAAAAAAAATGACAAGAATGTGCTTTGTCACGTTTCTAGAAGAGCAGTTATACTCATGGAAAGGAGCTTACAACCATCTAGATGTTTTTCTATCAAGCAGATGACTGGTAGTGTAGTGGTTAGATGATTACTCCATTATCCGATTAGTTAATTCATAGAAAATGACTTACAAACAATCTCGACAATCACTGCATAGTTTAGGCCAGTTATCAAATGGAAGTGCAACATTTGCTGGTTGCAGCTTCTCAAATGTGAGGATGAGGATGAGCTGCTTCACCAAATAGCTTGAGCAATATTCAAACTCTATGAAGCACACATATTGCTGATGGAATGAAAAGAACTATGCAATAATCCCACCCTATATGTCTGCCATGTTAATCATTGTCATTGTGAGATTACAGGAAAAACAATTGGTTTGATTTTTAAATATATCTTTCAGTTTGTCTCCACGGCGACTCGCAACAAAGCCCCTGTAGTGTGTGACCTCCCAGCTTGTAGATGCGTGGGAGTCAGACGTAATTAGCCCTCTTGGACTGCAGGTTACATGCGACTACATGCGGCAGTACAGTAAAACCCAATCCCTGAGATGACTGACAGCACGCATACAGCGCCTTAACAGCATGCAACAATGTATGGTCGCGTTTTTATGAGAAAAATATGTAATGATCCCCTCCAGAGTAATCACTGCCAGTGTAGTAATGAGTGTGTGCCTGACGGAGATGTAGAGAGAGGGAAAACATGTGCGGATGTGTTCATTTGCAAGTGTGTTTGCAATCTGGATCATGACACAGACAGATGCTCGGGCCTGCTCTCTTGTCACTCTCCATCCTTGCGGGGCACTTGATATCTTCATTTTTTTTCTCCATCTCCGCTATTCAAAGCGGACTACAGTGTTATTACTGTGTACATGTACTGTAACTGTTACTATTATGATCATATTCATTAAAGCTACTGCACACGGTTTGGATAAAGCAAGTTGGAGTTTTTTTTGTGTTTTGCAATTGCCAGCACCGAGTGAGAGCTGGTGAAGAATTTATGTACAAATCAAACATGTTTACAGCATCGACCCAGCATCTAGTTTCTCTGTTTACTGTTGCTGACTGGAATCTGCCTTCTGCGCACTGAACCATAAAAAAATTGCTCCGGGGCAAAATAAATGATACAAGCATGACTCTTTTGAACATGTCAAACAATTTAATATAAAGAAATAAAAGTCATTTGGATAATTCCTCTTAATGGGCTTTCTATGAGGCCAAGAAAAAAACATTTTTGCACCTTATTGCAGAGAACACACTCATTATACTGAAAATACAATAATATAAACTGACCACATGTCTTTTCCAATGACTTCCATTAGAAAACAAGTAAAAAATAGAAAAGGCCTATATACTTTAGTATTGACCATGCAGCCTGCAGTCATTGCTGATGGAGAAACTATGAGGTCCTGTTGACAGGCTGCCTTGAAGCGGCTGAAACCTTGGACCAGAATAGCTCTGATAATGTATCTGTCATGAATGTGTGTTATCCAGCCTGTTCCCGGCACCACAGTGGAAAACGAAATGGCTGTACCGCCTGCCTAGCCTGCTTTATTTAAAGATGTTACCATGACTGCATAACTTTAAGTGATACACATATACTGCAGCTCACATATGTCATTTAAATACAATATATCTCCAAAGGCTAGAGGTAGTGACATTTATTGCCACAAGCACAAAATTCAATATTTCCACATGAACTAGATGTCTAAATGTTGAGATTATCATGTGGCAACTCCTGATGACGAACAGAGAGAAAGCTCTGTGAACTTTTGTTGTATTGTAAATTTGAGCTCTGTGAAATGTCATCTTCCTAACCAAGTTCATATGTCCTGGGAACACAAGAGTGGCTTAAAAGCCAGTTGATCATGTGAGTTACAGCACAGTAGGAGTGAGACCCTCTCACCCCTTCCTGCTCAAATGAGAAGGCCAGCTGCAAATACAGCTTTCCCACATTTGCACAGGATCCCAGGAGATGGCTGGTCAAGAGAGAAACTCCCTCACTAAATTACAAAAAGAGGAAAACCATCCAGCGAATATGCCTTTTCAGTGATAGCGCTTGAGGAAATTTGGATGTGACTCCTTTTCCAGTTATTGTTTTTGGACTCACAGGAGCAAAGACGTGCAAATTGTCACATGAATTATTGCACACACTTTTCTACGGACGGAAAAGTGATCAGCTGCACTTGAGATGATAGACTATTAAATGTAAGCTAAACTTGACATTGCTTAGCTGTGACACCCACAGAGAAGCAGAAGAGCGTGTGGAGTGCTTTGTTGACTTTGCTGAGATCTCGTCAATGCTTTGCGTTTTAGTTCGCAGGTCAAAACAATAAGGTCAAGGGTCATTGTGATAGCCATCAGTCCTCACTACGCCCAGCTGCTTTCCAAAGAGCTAAATACTGGTACTTGTAGTTTATGATCAAATAAGAATGTTCAAAAAGGCCCTAAACATGGGTTTTTCCATAAAGAGCCACTAAGTAAGTGTGTATGTGACTTTTTCCATCTGATGGGAATGTGATCTATCCCTTTTTTAGTGCTCCACATAACCCTGCCTTTCTATAATGTCAGCAGCAGCTCACTTTGCTAATTGACTTTCTCCGTCCTCTCAGGACAATAGAGGCTGGTCCTTGACTCCTTTATGACTCCCCCCTTTATGAGTCCTTGGTTGGCTGTGCCTTTAAGAAGCCCTTAATAAAGACTAGCAAACAGAACTTTCGGCAAAGCCCATGGAAAAACTCTGAGGCTGTTGTGAAAAGCTTTCTCCCTCCTTATGGCGGATTGCCAGCACTATAGCATGGGACAGAGATGACGAGGATACTCGCCAAAATAAATAAGCTAAATGAGAAGCTCATGAAAAGTAGAGTGTTCCACTGAAGCAATGAAAAAGCTCTTGGTTTAGCTACATAATATGCTTTTTTTCATCTTACAAAAACATATAGACACATATCGCATGCATTAGTGGAAATAGATTTAAAAAAAATTAGAATAGAGCTGTGTAGACAGCCTGAGGGCCCTCAATAACCACAATGGACCAACACGAGATGACCCTCACCTTAAACAAAAACCTAATTTCCTGCTTGGTAGAAGTGCTGGGACACTAATCAAGATAAAAGGACTGGAACAGGAAGTGAGGTGAGTGTTTGGCATGTAAGGTGGTGAACTTCCTCCTTTTTGCTTTAGAAGGGTAATAAAACACTCAGTTAAAAGCCACCTTTCCTTCTGCTTACCCTTTGACAGACACAACACCTCTGGGTGTCCACTGCATTTGTTACAATCTTCAGGCCGGTCAAACCAGAGTCCTCGCGATTCCCAACCTCCACATTTTATCAGCTGTTCAGTGGGAGTCGGAGAAAGGCCTTGAACATCTAACTGTGATGTAGGACAGTAGCTCTCCTACCCAAGCACCCACTAAGCGTAGTTTAGTCAGCAAAAACAATGTTGCCATCTATTAACAACCCTTCCTCTCTCTGCATGACACCCAGTTTTTTGTTTTTTTTTATCACTCACCCATCAGCACAATGCTGGACAGTTGCCTCAGCAGCCTCTTTCAATGGACGGAAATTGGGAATGTAAAACAGACCAGTAGTGAAAGGACACACGGCTCCATCAGCCTCCACACAAACAATGGAGAATCTTCCAGTGTTTAGCAGCTACTTCCTTCTGAAACACAGCACTAACAATGGGGCGCTATTGTGTCTGCCGTTTCTAGCTACAGTCTCTGGATGAGCGCGCATCTTCAAATAGTCTGGCACTGAGCAGAATTTATATAAAGTAAAAGGGGATTTTATCTGATAAGATAAAACAATTAAAATCTTCAGAGATCACGGGAGAGATAATAGGAAACAGAGGCCGAAATAGAATTGGACAAAAAAAAATAGAGGAACTATTGTGCTTGTTCACTGCACATAACTGACAACTACAAAACCATTCAATTCCTACTATATTGTCCCAAAAGGAAAATTTGTCTAGCAGCTATGTGAAGGACAGAATACAGATTTGAATATAAAACTTGATGAGATGTATAAAACATATGTCTAACAAGGATATGAACATTGTAAAGAGAAGGGTAACTAATGCCAACCCTTGACACTAACAAAATATGAAATAAAAAGCAGGGAGAGATGCAAGATTTGACTCTTTTAAAGTCTCACAAATCTGAAACAAGGTCTTTAAATAGTGGTTGTGGGATTACAAACCAGACTGTTCACATGACAAATACTTAAAAAGGATTATTTTTATGATTTATGAGAAAGCTCCAACAAAAAGGATTAATAAAAACTCTACGTCTGCAGTGCAATCGACAACAGGCAAACGGCAGCACCATCTTTTCTGCTTATATTGTTCCCTGATGAAGGATTTAGAAATGTGCAGCCTGTAGCACAAGTGTTTGTTTACATCATAAGAAATAATGCTCTCTCTCAAGCAAGGGGTCTCTGCGGCCTTGATAAGGATCATGGGTATTTATTACACCCAGCAGAGTCCTTTGAGTGAATGGTTTGATAATAATCTAGCACACACTGGAGAGGTTTTCTGGTTATTTCTGGTGCTTATGTAGCCTATATTTGTTTGCATAATGACAAAAGACAGAGACAAAGCCAGTGACACAAAGATGAACAGACAGCTGTCAGACCATAAACATCCCTGCATATTGAGAGCACAGAGGACAGTTTAAATGTGGATGGAGGTCTTGGTTATACTACACAATGAACGTCTCTTGAGACCGACTTCTGTGTCCTGTAATTGCCCCGAGTCTAGCTCTCTGGTCTCAAAGGCACAGAGAGAGGGGAGATATCTGCAGACCAATCACAGCGCAGCTAGTCAAACCTCCATCAGCTGGTCACAGCTCCATCTCTCACACTCCTCTCACTCCTCTGGGGGAGAAAAAGCACTGGGCTGGAGCCAATTCAAAACTACAGGGTTAGACACACACACACACACAACACACAAACACACACAGAAAGAGAGCCCAAGAGAAAGCGACAGAGAAAGACCTTGACCTGCTCATTCCCCTCCAAAACCTCAATGCCAGAGCTTGGGCTCCAAATAAATACAGCCTACAAAAGGGAGAGATAGTTTAACCCTCTGGAACCAGCACTTTGTTTCAGCCCTGGTTTTGCAGATAATCCCTCACAAATCCTAAATCTCTGTGGGATTCACAGTCAGCCAAACTGGGAGAAATATATAGAAAGAGAGCTTACGAAACATGCAAAAGCTGGTATCAGTTCTAAAAACTAATTTGGAAGCAAGCGAGTACTGGATAGGGTAATTAATATTAATGTTTGGGTCAAACAAAATAAGTGATAATGTAGATGCACACGGTGGATGTAGTTATGAAGTCATATCACCACATGAGCACCATGGATCGAGTTTCAGTTGGAATGGCCGGTGAGAGTGGAAGCCGTTATAAACACCTGCACATGAATATTTGCATATTCACACAGACAGCCCAACTGACACACAGAGGCACAAACAGGATTTTGGAAAGGTTTGATCCCTAAACCTCACAGTTCCTTCCTCAGGCTTGTTCAAATACTGAAAAGAAACGAATCAGCAGGCTCTTGATCAGTTTAATCAAGTGTGCAAGTTATGAAATATAAATAACGCTGACTTAAGACAGGTTTTGTATGATGTGCTGACCGTTAAACCAATTCTAGATGGTTATCATTGAAAGATAGGTATTCAAAAAAGTGCATGTTGCTGTATTAATCTAGCAATAACTACAGAAGCCACTGTCTCTGGATCCTCAATGGCCTGCAGACGCGCCAATCAAAAGCCTCCTTGTATGTAAACAGCAGTCATTCAGTGGAGCCCTCCCAGCTGGTAAGGCATATGATTCAGACACTTCTGAAGAAAGGTCACTAGCAGAACTGTTAAAAACAAGAGACCCTCTCAGTCTTGCTCCAGGACTGAGACAGCCTACCCATCTGGGCGCTCTTCATTTACTGCCCCAGCCATCGACAGCCCATTCTCTCTTCATCACAGCAAAGAGCCAGGGCTTACATGCTCATGGGGCTGGTTGATCCACCCACGCTGAATGCTGAGGTGAGTCACTGGACAGGTGAGGTCAGAGTAGATTAATAATCAGAGTGTAAATCTTTTTTTTTCCCCTGCAGGAAATCACAGGCAGGGTGAAAGCTCCTCAGGATCTCCTCTCCATTCTCTGCTTATTGATCGGCACCGACTTCATTCCCATCATTTACCGTGACAGCAAGCACTCGCACTTCAGCAAAAGTGCAGCAGGGCTGAAAATGGTCAGGCCTCACACTGGTATTTACCTATGGCTCAGCTTCTTACCTCATGTTGATGTTGAACACGAGTGAAATGTGCCTTTTACACAAGATGCGCTCTAATCTGACTGACAGTGGGCTTTCAACCATATGATGGATGATGCTGAGCAGGTCACAGACACAAACACCTCTGGCACATTGCAAAAAAAAAAAAAAAAAAAAAACCACCTCTGCAAATCATTCAATCTGGTTTTAGTCAATAAAACTATATTTTCTCCAACGCAAAATATTTGTGTGGCTTTTGTTTTGAAAAAGTATACACCAATCAGGTATCTCATTTAAACTAATTTCAAAATAAATTCAGTGAGAGAGGCTTTATCCATATTTCTAAAGTAGACATCAAACTAAATGAAGTTGGGACCAATGTTGCTGTGTTCAATCAGCTGTCTGTCATGTTTAACATTGCATAGGTGGTGGTCCCTTTGGTGCCATGTGACCTTCATGACCTGCTCTATCCATGTCCCTCTTACCTTATTAGAGTAGGGCGGCTTGGCGAGGTTGATGCCATCTCTGATGAGCTTATCCCTGATCATGATCTTCAGCTTCAGCTTGGGGTAAATCACCAGCTCCCTCCTGTTGCCCAGCGTCAGGTTCCTCTGCGCGCCCACGTACCCACCGTTGCGTCCGATCCGGTCACTGTTGGGCTCGGTCCAGGACTTGGATCCCCGTAGTTTGGACTCATACTGGTCCACCATGTGACTGGTGTAAATCTCAGCCGCGGGTGGCATCGGCTCCAGGGTGAAATAGAGTCCACTGGCCGTCTCGTTGGCTTCATCCTTTAGCCTCCTCACCGCGTCGTGAACCCGCTGCCTGTGGTGCGGGATGTAGACCCCGATGGCATCCAGGTCGGGGTCTCCGATTTGTTTGCAAACCTCCAGATCGTCGTATCCATTATCCACAAAAGCCTCGACGTACTGGGCAAGCTGGAGGGTCTTCAGCCACTCGTAAACGATGACAGGCCCGGTGCTTGTCATTTTGGCTGTTGCCAGATTTGCTACAACTCTGGAGGGGAAGAGGACACTGAAGTGATGGTTACTTTCCCACCCGGCGTTTCAGACGCATTCTGCGGTTGTTAATGACTGCGCTTGCTCTCTCTCTCTCTCTCTCTCTCTCTCTCTCTCTCTCTCTCTCTCTCTCTCTCTCCAAGTATCAGGAAAGTAATGATGTCAGCATTAAACATGTTTGGGATAATCCATACCAAAGGGTTGTTCCGATGCCTAACCTTATCCTGAGCCGTGGGTGAATTAAAAAAGGTTCAGCTTGTGACTGTAACACCTGTCAGTATTTACAAATGAAGATCACTCCAGTTTCACTTGAAACAGCTTCAAAATCCCAAAAAATGTCATTCCGGTGACAACACGTAAGGCTTCCTTGAACAAAAAAAGAAAGCAGTTGTCTCAAACTATTGTGATTCAAATAGCTGCTCAACCAGATCCCGTCCGTTACGCACGGCAGCTGCTGCGTCTTAAAGGAAATAACTGGTTTTCACGGCTTCCCCTCCTTCCTTAAAGTCTTCGGTATGACAAAACGCGAGCGCTTTGAATGAATAAATCCCAAAAAAAAAAATGATGCCAAACGGGCTTTTTATCAAACTCGTTCTGCGAGTCTGCAAGCGCGACGTTCCGCGTCCTTCCCTTCCAGCCTACGCGTAGTCCGGTTCCTCCAGCCGGCACATCACTACACTGGAGCCGCGGCCAAGAGCCAACATGCTCACTGCTGCTCCTCTGCCGTCCACGCCCCCCAAAAGCTCACCGTACCCATTTAAAAATAGTGATGCGAGTCCTTTTTCTTTTTTTTTCTCTCTCTCTCTCTCTCTCTCTCTCTCTCTCCTTTAACAACTTGTCACGCAGCCTCGGGGAACGCAGTGGGTCTCCAGATTCACACTGACTTGGCTAAAGTTCTACTGTCGCGCAGTAGAAATGGAAAAAAAAACCTTGCTGCTGGTTTGTGTCACGTTATTCTTCCCCTACGATGTGATTTCGTTCTCCACGCCGCTCTCTCTCTCTCTCTCTCTCTCTCTCTCTCTCTCTCTCTCGTTCATACGCACACACACACACACACACACACACACACACACACACACACACACACACACACACGCTCTCATTCAGCACTTCCACGGTTTGGTTTCCCAATACGCATGAGCTCCCTCTATGTGGCAACGTGGGGAACTGAATATATCGCAGCAGTGGAGCTGATGTAATAGAAGAAACTGAGGCAGTAACTCATCCATCCATCCATGCATCCATCCATCTATATTAACAGACATTTGATGCAATTTCTTTTTGACTTTACAACACTGGAGAGCAACAGGAGTCCAACTACCTTCATCAAATTTCAGCAGCATCATTAGTATGAGACAAGTCAAAAGGAAAGAGAGAGAGAGAGACAGAGACAGGAAACTCTGCTTGAATACAACCTGTCCACTCTGTCCAAACGGAAGCCAAGCCAGCCCCGTGCTGATGCATGCTTCATCAAATGTGAGTCGACAGCTTGTTAGGGGTCAGTTTGATACAATCACCGTCTCGGCTCTGGGCTGGAAGTGATTTGCCTCAGCCCATTATGACATGCAACGTGTCTAGAGTGGAGAGGGGGAGTGGGGAAGCATATCAAACAGCCTCATATTGGAGAAGCGACGTAAGAAATGTGCCAAAATGTAGATCCTTCATCATTTCTTAGTCCAATCAGACTTGAGTTACTTGACATTTCCAGTGATCTACCTGTCGGATGCAGTCATCGTAATTTCTCAGAAACGCTCTATTGTCCCTCGTCCTTTGGAAACACTCGCATGAAGTGGTTTGACTGACAGGAGCAACAGGGGTTAACGTGTGCAGAGTGTGATATGATGCATTAGAGCTTGGACTTATATTAAACCAAAAGTATCTGTCTCAGTGTGACCTTTATAACAATGCACAGTATTAAAATATGGAAACATTAAAACAACAATACTAGAATATGTTAGCAAGAAAATGTCTCAGATTAGGTGGAATATCTGTAGACATTCAAGACAGAATGATGGGGAGGAGAGGAACAAACTAACTTTCACTCTGAACACAAACCTATTATCATATTAGATTTATATTTCCAGCTCTGGTATAAAGGATTAAAAGTTACACAGCTCTGTCCAGACTTTTCATAGATCTGTTTCAGGAGCAGGGCATTATGGGAGTCGTGTGACAGATGGAGCAGGGAGACTGGTGCTCTCTACGGTGGGTGGACTCGGTGAGTGTGCTGGCAGTGCCAGGAGAGCTGCGTTTCCACTCCGCTGCCCCGGGCCATGGAGAGCCACCAGCAGGTGCCGAGAGAGGCAAGGGTGGCAACCTAACACAAGCGTCATCGCTGGCTATATGGAAATACACAGGACTGTTTGTTTGTGAGGCAATCATCTGAATGTGAATGCACCGCAGGTGTGCCTGAGTTTTTATGAAATTTGACAGTACATTTAATGAGCCATTAAACAAGCCATGAATTCTTCAGTAGTTGGGACCATTTTGACTAAAAAGAGATTTTTCCTCTTTGAGCAACTTTGAAGAATCCTGAAGAAGTAAATTATCCAGTAATAGACACAAAAAATAAATTATAGAAAATTCCCAAAACATATTCATAACTTTGTGTTGATGAAATATGCTTTGGGGCTTTACTTTCCTATTAATCATCAGCGACTACTCAGTTTTATCTTGTGACCCCCTGTGGGGATTGAGACTCGATCGTTGGAAACCACTGGTCCAAAAATAGATAATAAATGGCCCAACACCTCTTCAGAAAACCCACAAAAACAAAAAGTTTTGGTTTGACTATCAGCCCAAAACCCCAGACAAAATATTTACTGTATGATAAAGCTTGTATAGATATGATGGCTATTATATTAAGTAGAACAACTTGCTTTAGGTGCACCAACATATATGTTGTTATTGCATAAGAGTCAGTACTGTTTCATTGCTTTATAGTGACATAAAAAGGCAGTCTATGCCCACTTCAAGCAGCAGGCCCATTGCTCTTCCCACTGAGTGAAGCAGTTAGCCCTGGAGCCAGAGGACTGCTGCCACATCAATAACACCTCAGTAACCATCCCTTAATGAAACCTGCAATAGGCAGCTCAGGGCATTAGTGCAGGTAAATATGAATATGTGGCAGTGAGAGTGCACGGTATTGGATCTGGTAAATATGTATAGGCTGCTTCGACTGTGTTGATTGAAAGAGTGTGACTGTGGCAGGTCGATGGAAGAAAAGCTCCAGTAGACAGAGCTGGAAGGTGAGAGGAGATCGACACAGCCAGACAGACAACAGCAGCTCTGCTGACAGCCAGGCTCTCTCTATGCTAATAGTCTGGGCTGGGTGTCTCTGTTTCTCTCTGAAAAGAAGACTTGGCTATTAGAAGGTGGGGATTTTTCTTGGGGTGAAAATTTAAGGTCTCCTTGTCTTCAGTCGTCTAGGTTGCACCTTTCAAGACCTCAATTTTAAAATCCTTTGAAGCAGAGAATGGCTTCTGTCCACGTAGATGCTGAGGTACCACGAAGGGTCATGGATGTTGGTTTCTAAGTTTAGGATATCTGTCAGACCCTGATAGATATGTAGACTCTACCGCCAGCAACACAGCAAAGGTGATATAGAAAACACAATTCACAGTCCACGCTTTGAATTCATTGTGGCGCTGTGGTAGAGACATTCATGTCAGCTGTAGGGGAAGCAGGTTCTTCTTTTAACCATAAGGTTGGCTTACTCCTACATGCTTATATAAATTTAATTTCTGTACCTGTACGCATGTGACAATTAAAAAAAATATATATAAATGAATATGTATATGCCTTACAAGCAACATCTGCAGGGATATATTGTCAAATTGTCATGTTGCCATAGCACTATTGAATACAAATATATGATTTCCAAATGAAATTATTGTGTAAAAAACTTTAAATGGCAACAATAAACATTACACAGTTACTTTTCTTAATGCACAGTGGGCAGTTGTATAGTTGGATTGCCTTTTCTTTTCTTTTTTTTTTGTATCCCTCTCTTTCCGTTGCAGATTTCAGGGGTTGGCTGGAGATGATTCTTCAGCAACAGCCAAGACCACAGGAAACAGTCCTGCAAGTGAGCTGATGATTGCCTGTGATTGCTGCATATCACATTTGGCTTAAACAAGAATACTAGGAAGTATCCCAATGTTCCTAGATAACACGAGCTTCACATTGAAAAATAAATTTACCATGAAGATAATTGCTCAGAATTGAAAAGGGAAACATGAGAAAAAATTGAAGCATAAGAGGAGAAATTATTATTATGAGTAGTTTTGTGGTGAACCTAAAAATCTGTGGAAAATTGCACTGTTTATTGTCTTGGGATGCAATGCAAGGCAAAAGCTGAGCAACCTATCTTTTCAGCTTAAAAATGAAGGAGCTCTCCTCGGCGGTCGGTGGTCTGGGGCATCTAGTGGATTCTACCTTTAGCATTCTGGTATCTTCAATAAAAAAAGAGAGCAGGAAAGAGCTTGCTCTGTCTGGGCTGCAATCTCCAGAGACCAGAGGTGAAGCATCAGTCAGGACTAGCTGCCACTCCGCTGGCAGCTCAATATCAACCTAAACATCCCCAAACCCACAGGGAGAGACGGGTGGCAGCTTGGGGTTAATGCAAGGATTGCATGTCTAAGCTTATCAGCCACCGACAGCTGTCAATCAGCCCACAGAATATATCTGGTAAGTCAACAGGTTAGATGTCAGTGTTAACGTTCCCACTGGTGCAATAAACGTGATGCCGTCAATCAAACCGTTACTTTGAGTTGCAGTTGGAAGCCAACGCCTCAACTTCCACTGGCCTGTGGTTCAATAAGAGTCGCGGGAGGTAATGGACAGATCTCTGATCAGACTATAGTGGTGAGTTGCTTCAGTGGAGTGTAGACTTCATTTCATATTAACCTTTTCTCCTGCAACACACTAGAGTTTGAGCTCCAGAACAGGGCTGGAGGGAGCCTTGCGGCCATGGATATTTGAAGCAGAAAAAAAAGTAGCTGCAGAACAGTGATACAGATCTTTGTTTTTTTTTTCTTATTGACTCTGCTCAGAACAGAAAGTCTTTGGCATCCTTTCAGCCACTTCCAATCTGGTTATAAACTGGCAGTATACATTAATAGCCTGAAAGCCTTTCCCAAGGAACAAACCAGGAGGCACTTAAAAAGAGATAGTTTGTGCAGTGCATGTGCATGTGCTGAGACCCACTTCAGTAAAGACATTGCTAATTAAAATTACTCTTGGTGCAAACTAGCAGTTAAAATTTATTGTGTTTATTATGCCGAGAATTAAAAACCCACATGGCAGGCTAATGAGCTGAAAACATTTCGGCAAAACACAGAAACTGCTTTCATACCAGGTAATAAATGAATTACTATTTAAATGGGTCAGACTGTCTCCAAACATTATGTGTTTGCACTAAGCTTATTTGTGTTGAACCGTATTAAAAACAGAAGTCAGAGCTGAACAGAAAAAGGCCAAAATCCCACGATTCCCACAAACCAAGTAACCTAAGAAACCAAGCTGAGCTTTGTCGTCTTAAGCTGTTATCATGGAAGCCCAGGCTTTACCAAAGAGAGAGTTATCATGCAATATGTCTCCTGTTAATGCCTCTGGCAGTACTTTAATAAGACCCAGCTAACCTGTGACCCGACTCTGCAGCAGCCAAAGTAGTTGTAGGAGAGATTGGGTGGCTCAAAGGGCATCGTCATGCCCACAGCAACCACAACTTAATACCCAGTCCACTGCACTGATACGCCACCACGGTGGACCAGAGTCCATGTAATTAGTATGGACGGCCATGCACCGACCCAGCACAGCAACATAAGTGGATTATGCACATATGCAAATGTTTGACACTTGGCCACTGGCAGTTTGAGACATGCAACTGTGAGTTGTGATATAATGCATAAATGTGTGGCATATTTTTCTACTTGTGCTTGTACTTGTGCTGAAACCCTGGCAAGCATTTTCACAGTCAGTCAATGGTCACGCATAATTAAAAATACAGTGGTACATGCACAAAATACATTTGATCCTTGATACGTTTGATACGAATATTTACTCTATTTCTGTTTCCATCTCTTTTCTCTCTCTCACAAACATAGACCTAAACACACAACAACCTCCAGAGACCCCTAACACACCTGTTGATATTAAAGCTGGAGATAAAAAGAGCTGTAAATTAGTTAATGTGTCTGTCTGCCTGGTGATAAAATATGAATGCCTCCAATCTCTCCTCTCCTCAGCTGCCTTTAATTACAGATATAAGGATAATCTAGAGGGGTCAGAGTCTGGCTAGAGACGGGCTTGAGGATCTCTGACAGTAGATATTGGCTAAAGGCAATCTCAGCCAGCCACATCACCTCATGATCTACGACTAACCTCACAGCAAAATGACACCCAGAGGCATGAGGTTTAACTGGCAAACATGGCGGCTTGCTGAGAGATGACTGCTAAACTGAACATTCAGAAGATCTCTTAAAGATTGTTTCATTGCCGAGGACAGATGAATTGCACCAGACATGTAATCAAATCCTGAGAGACAATAAAAGACAAGGCGATAGAAATGGGAAAAAGAATCCCAGACTTTTGAACTGATTCCAGTATGACAGTGTGTGTGTGTGTGTGTGTGTGTGTGTGTGTGTGTGTGTGTGTGTGTGTGTGTGTGTGTGTGTGTGTGTGTGTGTGTGTGTGTGTGTGTGTGTGTGTGTGTGCGGAGCTATACACGCTGAAGGCAAGGTTTCCAGCTGATGATAAATGAACTGTCATGTGACTTCAGAGAATGTTTTATAACAATCCCCTCAGCAAAGCAGTGGTGCAGAAAGCCCAATTAATAAAGATTAGCTCCTTTTTTTCCACAGACCTCGTTTCCTTCTTAATTAAAACAAGGTGATTGAAAATGAATGAATCATTATGCAGATATGTTGGGCTGTTTTTTTCTTCTAAAATTTAGATGAAATAACGGACAGAACCTTCCCATTAATGATTGATGATAAATGAAAACAGATGTTTCTTTTTAAGAGGAGTTTACTTTATTTCTTATCTGACAGCCATACAGTAAAGCAGACTCACCCCAACAGACGTACACACACACATCTGACAGCCATACAGTAAAGCAGACTCACCCCAACAGACGTACTATATCAGGAATATTTAATTATTATTTATTTATTTTTTACCCAAAAGAATGGATGAAAAAAAAAGAACCGAAAGTGGACGATGGAATATTTTTTAGAATTTAAATGAAATTAAAAAAAGAGTAAGTTAACACAGCGTTAACACTGTACATTTGGTATTCGGAGCTGGGAGAAGAAGACACTATGCATTAAGTAGAGAGTTGGTACTAATCTGCGGGTCCACCCTTTCCCAGTGTCTGTACCTCAGGAGGACTGGCAACAAAAGAGCAATTAGACACAGCGGCCACAGAGTCTCACTGCAATAAATCTAGTCTCAAATGGAAGGGGAAATGATGGCTGCATGCCCAGGTTGCTTAACATGTTATATTAATGAATAGGGCTCTGAGCATTTGACCTATCCACCAGGTCCTCAGGGTCTATGTGATGGTATAATGTATTGGTGGGTAAACAGATCATGGGGATAATGTGGATAGAGGATGATTGCTGATAGACAATAACTGAAAATGTGCATAATTAAAATGATTTATCGAAATCACTAGCATCTTAGAATATATAAACCTTACTTTACTGCCACAGATCCATGACATATGAAGAGCAAGGTGAAAAGTAAATGGGTTATCGAACACAAGGTTCAATGGCTGTATTAATCTCTGCAGTGTCGCAGAGAAGACAGATGGAAAGAATAAAGGTCCATTTTTCATTAGGGGTCATTATTGGTGACAATGATGGCTGTGGATGAGGAGTCCATCATAACTCAAGCGAGTTCCCAACAAGTGCGTGACACATCAATCAGAACTGATTCGATGTCTGACTATGAGCTCGGTCTCAGGAAGATCACCTCATCTGTTATGGTACACTGTTAACATTTAACTCCATAATTAAAGAGGAAAACATGCTCAAGAAAGAAATATGAGGTCACTTGGATGATATTGCCAGACGCATGAGCATGAAGCGTCTCTCTTCCAATGTCAAGTCCAATATCTCCCTGTAAAGTCAATAGTGCAGTGATTATATTTTATATTCTGCCCTGCTTATACAGGGAATTTAATGCAAAAGTATTTATAAATATACTATATGATACAAATATAACACTTTCATTGCATTTTCTGCATGATATTTCCTAATATATCTGACAATACTGGAGATGGATGCAATATAATAAACACCTGTAAACATAATAATCTTTATAACCTTCAGTTTTTCTTAAGATGGTGTCAGAAAGGTGAATATTCATCACTTGTATTTGAGTTATTACATGGACTGTATTATATCGGAAGGTGTCTCCATTATTTTGTCCACATTGACCTAATACAGGATATTGATCGCTCATAATGACCTCATATCTGTGGGGAGGACTCTAAGATACACAGTCATTATGCCATTTCTTGGGTCTACCCAACCAACCAAGCAACCATTTTTTTTTTCTGTAAATGACTTCAATGTTTTGACAAGCAACATCTCTCCAATGCTCATGTAAAAACTGTAAATAAAGACTTCATGACTAATGAGATCAATTCTACTGTGCTCTAGTTGACCCGAGATACTTTTTTTTCTCTCAAATAATTCACACATTTCTGGCACTGCTGAGGGAAGTTTGCTCAACGCTCCAAAGGAAGAAGAAAATATTGATTTTACAGGAAACTGAATACCAAGAAAAGGGAGGATGGATTTGTGATAAAGCTAAACACGATATATACAAAGCTCATAGTGTGGAGGCAATGTGAGATGCAATGAACACGCACAAGGGATTTTGGTTAGATGTGAGGACACAGCGGGGGAGAGGGTGGTGCATTATTTTTCACGGCCTACACCAGAATGATTTAGCATAAGCGAGTCATAAAATTGCTTTTGTCTGTTGAAGATGCCAACAACAACAACATCCTTCAAAGAACCTCTGCTATAATCTGGTTCTCATCTCCGCAGAAGTCACCCTGTTGCAAACACTCCCCTCTGCTCTAAAAAGATAATGTATGGGTCTGGTCTGATGACTTAAGTGTTTTGTATTCAATTTTCTGCTCAAGTAAGCTCCTTCAAACATGCTACACAATTAAGTGGAGAAATGGCTCCACTACTTTTGATGTACTGCACAGAACCCCCGGGACCTGAAAGTCTCACCTTACAGCATGCAACTCAGAAAGCCTCATGCACTACCGCTTGTGCATGTACACACACACACACACACACACAATCTTCCAACTTCCAAAAGCACATTTTCAAACTGGTCCATCGAGGTCTGACGGATGCTGTTTGATCTCAGTGAGACTGCTCTCTGTATGATTTCAGAAGCTTGTTTGGGCAGATCAGAAGCTGCATCTGAGCTACTTTATTCTATTTTATGGAACACACATTGGGCTTATTGGAACCTGGTTTGTTAGGAAACTCAAGTGTTTAAATGATGAAACATTCTTAATGATGAAACATTCTTAAGACAGCAAAGTAATTGCTCCAGCACACTCTACACTACTGTAGCAATATAGCAATACAGTTGGGTGTTCGGCAATAACAGCTTCTGGTCCCCCATATGAATCCACACAGAATACTGAGCACTCAGTAAGGAACATTAGATCCCTTGGGGGAACCAGAGCACAACTTACACAGAAAACATCACTGAGATATGAAATACAGAATCGTAAGAGCCTACAGAAAGGTACCATACCCAGGAAGGGACATTGCCACAGGAGGCTTGTGGGTAAAAAAAAGCAGCGCAAAAAGTGAACATCAAGGTATGGCTGAGGGATGAATGAGGAGTTGACAGAATAAGCGGTCTGCTATGCAATTACTGTCTGTTTGTATTAGCCTACATTTAGCTGTGGTGGCATGAAAACCCGTCGGTCCTGTCAAAACAATTGTTGTTGCTAGTAAGGTGAAGGTGTTTTTTTAGAGAAAACAACCACTCAGAGGCTGTGCAAGATTTACTTATATTTTAACAAATCCTAGTTATGCCTCTTCATATACTGCCTTTCCCTGTAGCACTAATACATGTATGATTTACTGTTTTTTTTAATGCAAAACAAATAACTCTGTTTACACTTTGAAAGATTTGTTAAACACTATGGGGGCTTTCACTCCTAACGCGTTTGGGTCGGTTAAAACAAACTCAGGTCATTTGCCCCGAGTTTGTTTAAACGGACTTAAACGATTTAGGCTGGGGGTGACAAATGTAAATCAAACCCCAGTGTCGACCTAACAACCAGACTGAGACCGTTTGAAAAGGTGGGTCTCTGTTGAGGTTTGTTTGTCGTGTGAAAGCAAAGGAACCAACCCCAAGATTTTCACGATATATGGTTTTAGCATGATTTCAAAAGCTAAATTAATAAAAATCCATCTGCTGATGTGCTTGCGCTTGTATCCAACTCTGTTCTTTGTCAGTTCATTAAGTCCATTAAAGTGTGAAAGGGTAAAAGCATGTTTATACCACATCTACCGGCATAAAAAAGAAGGAAGTGTTCAAGCAGTAAAGCCCGCCTCTCGCCTGATTTGATTCGCTGCCTGGGCTAAGTGTGACATTGACGGTCATTGCGACTCCACATCTTTCGCTCAAAACTTGAGAATATTTTAACTTTGATGCGTGTTTAAAAACTGCAAGACACTAACGCATGCTAAGGCACACTGTACCATAAGAAAACAACGGTTTTGCTGGTGACACATTTCTAGCAACGTATCTCTGTCTGATCAGGGTGTAGACGACGCCTAATGCAGATGTCTGTGCACTCTGCGACGTTTGCACCAGTCATCTGGGAGTCCACAAAGGGCTTTTGTAAACTGTTGTCTCTACCATGCCATTATTCACAATATGCAGTTTATGTGCAGCGTAATAATAGGCTACTTTCAACGCAAATAATCCGTTATTTGTTCTTGAGCCCTTTGTGACACCAAAGAACATAAATATACACGTCAGAAGCATTAAAGTGCTGCATAGTCAGTCACAAGACTTTGATTTCCTCACGTGGGTCCTGATGATGCAGGTGTTACCTTTTAGTCTGTATAACTAAAACGCATATTGTGTCATTTTTATCCCTTTGGTTGGGATCAAATGAATCAACCTATGAAGTCCATAGCAATGCTAGCAGTTCTGTGAAGCTGTGTTTGCTTCGAGTTTGATGCCAACATCAACAATGACAATGCTTACATGTTGATGTCTGGCAGGTATAATGCTCGCTTCATTTTAGTTTTGAGTGTTTGCATGCTAACATTTGTTTATTAGCCCTAAACACAAAGTCATTAGGATTCATCCTCTCAGGAACATGATGAGCTATCCCTAGAGTGTAGAGAAAACGTTGTTTTTTTTAAAATCAGAGTAGGCTTACTTTTCTCACAAGCTCATGTATAGGATTTCTCATTCAGCACCTGAGAAACAGCACAGATGTCTTCCAAGATCCATCTCCCTCTTCTGCTTCCGAGCCAGTTTTAATACTGACATTTTGTAATGGTTAGCTTTCCACATCTCGATATCCGTAATGGTTCATCTGTGAAAGCGCTGGCATGAATAGGAGATTGATGGTGGAATCGTTGGGAACTACAACAGAGAGTGAACAGCGAGGGGTCAAATGTTTGAGCACATTTTCTCTACGGGGCCGTCGACACCCTCAAACCAATTACAGAGTAATGTTCAGTGGCATGCGGAAGCGTTAACAGACTGGCTGACTAGCAGAATCTACAAGTAGAATGTATCCATCATTATAATAATACTCCTATTTAAATGCATGAACAAATGCTTTGCTGCGGGGGTGTCACATGAATTTATATAAGAATCCCGCATTTGTGTTCTGATTGCCATGCAGATATTCTTTGTGGTTATAGTGCAACACTAACTATTGTCTTTGTGGAGGCGGGGGGGGGGGTTAATATTTCAAGGGATCTTCAAGATAAATACGTCAACTGTAAACACAATTTCTCCTCTCAAAGAAGGACAAAAAGGAGAAGAGCTCCAAATACAGCCACTGCACATCTTTAGCATAAACAAGGTCACCTGCTGAGGGAAACGCATTCCACATACCAGAAAAGAAAAGTAATTTCCCTGTCAGCAGTATTAGGGGAGGTTTTCACTCAAACAATGTCATACTCCTCTGCCTCTCTGCATTGTTGTTTCTCCCTTTGCATTAAAAAAAAGTCAGTATAGGTCTCATTCCAAATGCTGTAACATTGCCTAGAGCACTGCACATCCCCAAAGCCTGTTTCATGTCTAAGCTGTCTACCTGCTGGGATTGCTTATAAGGCTGCAGCTGTGTTTGTGTGAACCGGCTAGCTGTATTTCGTAACGGGCTGTTTAAACTGCAGGGCGTGTGTGAGAGCAGCGTGTTCAGTACAAGCGTTGGTGGTGGCTTAGTTATGCACCGAAGTGAAGCTGTGATCTTTGGTCCAATTACAGCTGAGAGGGTGAGATATTTTAATCTCAATTCATTGTGGACGTGGGCAGAGCAGGACGAAATGTGAGTCATGAAAAGTTGGGGGAGGGGGGGGCATGTGTCACACACTTCAGAGCGGGCAGTAAAGCAGATAAACATCCGCCGGGTGACTTGAAACGACCGTTGGAGTTTTGCAGGAGGATGAGCGTGGGAACTCTGAGACTGGTGGCGTGGAGGGAGACTGGGCGCCGTTCATACTGCTTGTACTGCCCACACTGCAGTGACACAGAGTCGCTTGAAAGTCGGAAGAGTGTCCTTTGACCTCTCCCTTGTCAGGTGAGGGAGGTGTGTTTGACGCCCACAGTCCCCTTTAGCTCTGTATGGCGCTAATCTCTGAATCCGACCACTTTTTAGCGGTCCAAATTAATGTAATGGATTTGATCTCCATCCCTCTTGTAACTGTACATCGCTCAAATAATTGGTTTCACTGTGAAATACACCACAGTACAGAAACTAAAAGACGTTCTGACTTCCGTGTCATTCAGACTTTAACAAATATGAGTCATTTGTATTGGCTAACCTGTACTATTGTAATCTTTATATTGTAATGTTTACTTATGGTTGGGAAAAAAATAGTGTGTCATGGATTTGTAACTGACTCATATCACTTACTGATAATGCCAAAATTATATATTTGTATTGCATTTGTTATCCTTCCTATCATAAGATAATCAGTTTTTGAAGTTATTACAATGAATCTTTTTGAAGTATCCACCAACTAATACATTAACATGTTCTAATACGCATTTTGATTCATTTCAGCAAGTAAAAACTGGGAGTGATTTTGCTTTCAAATACAAGTTCCATCATCGTCTAAGCATTTCCATACAGCGGAGTTGAGTAAACCATTTCATAAAATATGCAATGATAAATATAAAATATTTACAGTTGTAAAGGGTTTTTTTAACGGAATAATTCCTTTTAATCTAATAATTTTAAGAGTAGAGCAAAAACACGAAAACATTTTGGAGGAACACGGATAGATTGAAGAGCACACTAGTAGACAGTAAAGTACTGCAGCCACATGCCATAAAGCATTCCCTGTAGAGGGCTGGCTATTTACGGCAAATAACTGGCTTTATGTGGAGGGGGCTAAGATATGCAGAGTCACACAGGAGAAATCCTTGTCCCCTTGAGGGCAGATTAAAGAAATAAAATGGATGTATTCTGCAGATTTAGAGGAATGTGCTTAAAGCTTACTGCAAATACATGTATTGGTATTCCAGGAATACTAAAATTGTCCATGCAAAGAAAACCTGTTAACATTTCACTTTTACAAAGTCTGTATGTTTACTGAGGGCTTATTCCAGGTTTAATTAATATTAACTTCCTTAAGATGATTTAGTTTTGGCTCCTGCTTTTGAACAAGTAATGAATTAGTTACTACCAAAATTTACTTTATTGATCTTGCCATCCTATATCTCATGCAATTATCCAACAAACAACAATATAACAATAAAATGAATACTGTGAGATTAACATGACAGTTAAATTAAACTAATAACCAACAATGCAATAACAACAAACACAACGGACATGAGACATTACAGAAAAATAGAAAATGGCTCAGCTTAAAATAACAAAAAATGTAGTGCAACCTCCACACAACCACCCAGACTCTGCTATGATGTTTCACACTTTGAAGTAACAGGCTAGTTTGTTTGTTTTCTAACCAATTGCGCCAGTAAAAACAGTGAGACAGAACACACCATGTACTAAGAAGAAAGTGCTACTGAGTCCTCACTCAGTGGCAAGAATTGCCTCTCCTTTACTTATCACTTGAGACTCAGCATCATACAATTTGTTACATATTAACTATCTCATGCATTTAGTTTTTTCCCTTGCTTACACACAATGAAAGGTATCAGGCAATAAAACAGAAGCTGAGAGTGCTTCCTATTAAAGAGCAATAAAAGAGAACCAGGATGTCTTTTTTTACTCGGTTCAATGAAATGCAAGCTGTGCAAAGAAGTTTACCCTTTACTTTCTATGTAGTGACTACACATAACCACGACTACATTCTGTTGGAAACCACCAGTTAATAATGTTAGCAGACGGCATACTCACCCAGCTAAATGGAAGAACACACAAAGCGGTCACCAGATTTATCCTAACTCGAGCATTAGGTGTACATTTCCTCATCTTCGTAGATAAATGGAGTGACTGATAATAAAAAAAAAACAGACACAGTTGCTCTTCAAACTCATAATTTCCTGTTTAAATACATTGCCACTTTTTACTAATACATGCCAGTGTTTAAAGTAAAAAAGCAGCATATGAGTTGGTCCCACAGAGGCACAGGCTAATAGGCAACAGACCAAACACAAAATTCAGGGTTGGGTTAGGTTGAAAACTGACATTGGATAAATAAAAAGGCAATTTACATGAAAATGATACCGCTGGCATATGCTGTAATTGCCATTTGTGCTGCTCATCTGAAAGGATACAATGGCAGCACCTTTAAACTGCAGGGTAGAACAGGCAGAAGAAAACATTGACAATGGGCTAAAATTTGAAGATTGAATATTCAATACATTTCTTTGTCGAATCTCGTTACTGAGCCTGGCAGTTAAGCACTTCCTAAATTACAACTTTAAACTTGTTTATCTTTGAGATCTGTTCAAGAATCAGTCAGACACATGGAATGAATAGGGTCCCATTATTTGAGCTATTTTGAGAGCACACTTCAACTTGCAGCTGCACTGAATGAAAAGACTCTGAAAGACTTGTGTTAGCCTAGTTGTACTCATTTAAATCCAAATCATTCTGATCACAGGCTAGCCCCAAAAACATGTTAAAAATAACACACTTATACTCAATGGATGCATCGTAATTCCAGCAAGATGAAAGGTTTTGATGCAGTTTTGGGAAGCAGCAAGGGAGTATATTTTCTTTCATCTTTGAGATGTAAAAGCAGAGATACAATAAACACACACACTTACAGTACAAGCGGACACAGAGATGCAAGAAGAAGAGAAGATCACGAACTAACACTTGCATATGGGCAATCATTTATGAAAATAGATGAAGCCCATAGTTAGGAGCCACTAGCTTTACTGCATATCAAAAATGAATATTAAGCATTCAGCTCACATAATGGGAGAAGATAAAGCAGAAAGCTAGACATGGGTGTGTATGTGTTGGTATTCATGCATGTGTTCTAGAGATTATCGTGATTATAGATTTGCATTCTGTTGTTCACATACACTCACTCCTGCCTATGAAAGACGTACAAGATGTGTATAGGAAAGATGTTTTAAAATTGTGGATTTGGCCGGGCTATATCAAGTATAATCTTCATTAAGTGCTGCTGATAAAATGCATGCAGAAGGAGTAGAATTTCAACCAACCTTCAAGTTATATTAGCTCTGTGGCAAAGGCCACACAAAACAGTACGCATGTGTGATATTGATTCTTGATTGATTGAGCCGAAGCATTGTCTAACTCACTCTATTTCATGTGCCTGCTGCTTTTGGTGTGACTGGTGCTGCTGTGCGTGGCCCTGACTGTCCCCGGTGGGATGGTTAGCTGAGGGTAGCTCAGCATGAACAACAAGGCAGCCGTGGGTTAGGAGTGCTGGGACACCAGTGGGAATGAAAGGCCATTTCTAATGAGCAGCTCGACAATTTTCTTGTGGCAAAGACGAACTACAACAAAACAAGAGTGACAAAAAATGCGCACCACGACCGCAGAGATTGGACTCAAGGCTTTGGTTGTTATTGTGCCAGTCCCCTTTCATTTGAATAGAATATTTATGGTGCAACACATTTCATCTAGAGGAAAAATCCAACACAACACAATGTGGGTAAACCAAAAGAATGCTTCTGCTCTGGAGGTGTGCAGCAACAAACTTGTATCTTTATTACCATAACAAAGTTTAGACTCAAAAAGGTAAAGATGAACAACTGACAGCTTGAGGGAGCTGCTCCATGATTCTTTACATCTTTGGATTCCCACTCAGGTCCCTCGGCGGCTCGTTTTGAAAAGAGCCAGTTCGGCAGAGGCGGAATGTCTTGTTAGCTCTATTAATAATGCATCTGTTTGGACCACTTTGCTTGCTTGGTTTGTTTTTTTTCTTCTCTGTGAGGTCTTGTCAGTGACAAAAACATAGCTTAAAGAGTTTCAGAGGCAACAAAGGACAGCTGCCAAATGCTCACTCAGTTTAACCTGAAGAGAAAACAGACCAGAGCTACATTTCCTGAATTCATTAACATACTTTATTAACATGGTTGCTACTCATGTGACTAAAGCTAACATCCAATTTGAATAAAATCTTAAAGTAAAGGAGAGAAAATGAAGGCACATAGCAAAATGATGCTTGGTACAATCTCGAAAAAGTGATGTAACCTAGATTCAGTTGTGGATATGGGACGAGACTGACACAGAGAGAAGAAAACGGAATCTCCAGTTGGAAATACATCAGTTATGGAGAGATAAGCTGATTTGTTTCATCAACTATTGTTCCACATCTTCTGCACACACCAGTTTGCCTCAGCACTTCAAAGAACAATGGTTCAGAGACATCCATTTGTTATTGATAGATGATGACAGCTAGGTACAATCTTTTCATCTAGCTGTCTCCCGCAGCTCGAGCTGGAATATTTATTTGTGTTCAGAACGGCTCAGGAAACCGACACTTACACTGACTTGGCAACAGAACTAAAATCTATTAGTTATGACTGATTTAAACTTCAGAGGTTTCTGTGGGAAAAAAGTGAATCTATGTCAACCGCTAACGGAGAATCTATTTGAGTCATGTGATCTCTCCTTCAGGAGACCTACAGTATCAGATCATGGGAGCGATACATGTGATCTGAACTTTAGTTAAACACAAGCACATGGCCGTACATGTACTACTAGTTTTAACTTCATGGTGATCAGTTTACGTGACCGCAATGCAGAAGGTCAATGTACTACAGCTTTAACTGTTTAAACAGCTACTAAAGCCTCCCTGAATTATTAAGAAGGGTCCAGTTTTTTTAAGTAATTTCAAAACACTCCCACTGTGTTAACAGCAGACACAGATACACATGACTATAAAATACTGTAAAATCCTGCAGTTTTGGTGATTTTCATGCTTTTGCTTAATTTCCATCAGGTTGTGAAAATGTCTAACGTGAACATAGAAGCCCACTAGAATAACATCGATGCTTCATAGCAACAAAAAGTGAACCTTTTAAACATCCACGCTTTTCCGAGGTTGTCACCGCTTAAATAGAGAGACAAAAAAAGAGAAAGTGAACCAACTTTTCAAGGATGCCAGTTTGGGTCTGTTGTACATGCACATTACACCATTAGAGAAGGTAAACAGAGTGATAGCAAGGTGCTATCTTACTAAAGGGGCCATTACCGTCCACATCGCAGCATGTCCTACAGTTAATTATTGATTAACTTTGCAGAGATAAGTCAGTCAGGGTGGGAAGATTGGCTTCATGCTGTGCTGGCTGGCCACACGCCATCTCAATGAGCTTCACCTGGTTGATGTCCATGTAATTTGACCATTAAAGCAAATCAACCATGTCTCATGCAGAAAGAGCTCTGTCTGTTTAAATGTCATCTCTTGCACCGGATCTTGTTTTGAGCCATTTTTGCTTAAAAGGAAGTTGACAGTCATGAGTCCAAAATTACATCTGACAAGGGACCTGGACTGAATTTGGCAGATTATATCTGTATTAGGGACACATTAGTGATAATGCTTTGACTAAAAGCAGCAAGTTTTCTGTTGTGACGGTTCCTTGCCACAACCAAAAACAGGTTTATGGTCACAGGCATACGACCTGGTGGGGTGATGTAACAGCCCAGAACAGAGCTACCCGTCTCTTATGACTATGTTTGAATAGCTCTGATGCTAAACTCCTATGAAATGTTTGAGCTGGTCGGTTCAAAACAAACATAATTTGGCACAAGTCAGGGAAGCGGTGAAACACCCCAGCAAACAAACCTGTTTTTGTAACTGAGACAAACTGCAAACTGTACACAACCTCAGAGTTAAATTGAACTGGGATGGGATTAGAATGAAAGTACAGACTGCATATGTTGAGGTTTAAACAACTGAGGTATCTCTGTAGGCAGAAAACAAGAACCGCACAAGAAGGAACTAAATAAAATAAAAGAGAATCTAATCCACATGCAACATAGTGCTTGTGCTCAGCACAATACCGAGCTGTACTGCAAACCACTGGAGCACCGTGAGCTTTCACTCAATAGACCTCCCATAGGGCAGTATGCTGCACAGTACATGGCTGTCTCAGCTGTTAACCTCCTCCTCCTCCTCTTCTCTCCTCCTGCTTTCCCATGCTCCATTGTGTCTGGGCTGACTGCTGTTCAGACAGGCCTCTGGGTGGGCAGTTCAACAGTCAAGTATCTTAGCGCACATCCTCTGACACGCAAGTCAAATGTCTTGTGTTTTGAATCTGCCTCCCGCTCTCCAGAGAGTCAGTCTGCCTTCCCCACATCCCACACAATAGACAAACATAGGCGAGCTGAACAAGGGAAAGGATGACAGATGGGGAAAATGAAGAAGGGATGGGGAGAGGAATGATGGCGCAAAGCTGAGGAACCAACCTTTCAAACCTGTTTCAACACTAATTAGACACAGACAGACAGAGATGCTGAAAATAAAAGCGACAACAGAAACATCACAGTGCGTCTGCCCAGGCAGGCTGATAACCACCTTTTTTTATGTGACTATGTGAGCCTAGAATAGGCTTAGTCTCTCAAGCCCTTGAAATCTCTGGATTAGCCCAATTTGCTCTAATTTAGACGTAGCCTCAAGCAGAGAACAGGCCGATTTCCTTGTGTGTCGAAATTAATGAAGAAGATAATTCGCTATAATGGAAGAAAACACACATGCAATCGCACAAGCACGAATGCTTGCATGCAACACACACACACACACACACACACACACACACACACACACACACACACACACACACACACACACACACACACACACACACACACACACACACACACACACACACACACACACACACAAACACACACACACACAATCACATGCACAGACACACTCACACTATCCTTTAAACAAACCCCAAATGGGGCCAGAAAGGGAAGAGAACTTGCTGCAGTTGAAACCGAAACTAGGTTAGTATATCAGCCTTGAAACATGAGGGATTTGATAGCTTGTACAAAAGGTCTTGGATCTCAGAATGCAGGAAGAGACAATAAGCAGTACATGATAATTTCAGCAAACTACAATTTAGCATTATATTTTACCATTTGAGACCTAACGTTTTTGATATTTCTGTCAAATTTCCCCTAAAGTAGCTTCATAGTAAGATTAAAGGCTGTTTTTCCACATAACGATTCACTAAGGAAGCTATACCACGCTTATGCTGAGGGAAGTGGGATGGAAAAAAGAAAATTCTGAATATTTATAGTACAGAGTTCCATTTAGTTCAGCCTGATATATTTGATACTGTTCTTTTAAAAATCTGGAACAATATTTCTCTGCACAACGTGAAGATGGATTTGCCAGAGGGTCTGTGGACTTGAAGGTCAGCCTGGCCTCATGAAAATGAAGTTCCCATTCAACGAAACTGAGTCAATAACGTTTGGAGGGAAACTTTCTCCGGGATTAACTTTGTTTTTGACGTATCACAAATACGTTTACAATCATAGTCTGTGGAAGTCTGCGTGAAGTGGAGGTCAGGATGGATGGCTGGGTGAAGGCAGGAATTTCAACAAAGGGGCGGCAGTTGGAGTACCGTGTGAAACCAAAATCCTTTTTGCGTACACAGCTTTAATAAATTGGTAGCTACTCTATCTAATGTAAATACTTTTACATTTCCTGCCTGTTTTAAGGAACATCATACATATTTTGACACTCTTAATGGTGTACATTAATATAACATGAATCCTGAATAATGAAATATAATTACTGTTCATTAATATAACATCCAGTATGCTACACTACACAACTTCTGATTAGCACTACTGGAGTGTTACATTTTGGATGATGAGAATTATAATGACTACTGATTCACTGACTTAAAAGCAAATAAAATATTTGAAGTTTAAAAGGATGTGATAAAAGGTTATTTGTTTCTTACACAATATCTGAATTACCTTCAACGTACCAAGCTCTTTAGCAATTCAATAGCTTTTAAAAAGGTAATTGTATTACATTTGTCCAGGTTATTACATCATACAGCATTATTACATTATACAGCATTATTACATTATGAGTCACGAAACAGTATTCTCTATGAACCAAACAATTGATTACAATCAGTTCCCTCCTCATCCGGTAATCAAAACAAAGCAGACAGACAGACAATCTCTTACCAGACAACTTCAATCTATTATCCATTGGAAGCCTTAGGGAAGTAAACAAATAGAAACTAAATAATTAAAAACATCTCTTACCAGTCGACAGGGCTTGGACTGATCAAATTTAAACTGTTCATTACAGGAGCTTCCAGTTTAGACAGCACACACTGAGACTGGTTACGGTGGACTGCAGAGAATGTTTCCTACACTATGGACCACTGAAGTGTATATATATATATAAATATCAGAAATTACAGCTGGTAGGGAGGCATTTAAAAATGTTTTGATGATGGTATAGAAATAGAGTGTAGGATCTCCAATGTCAAAGTATTGTTTCATCAGGAAATTAAAGCTAACTCAGATATATAGATACTTTATTCAGTAGATAAAGACTAGCAAGAAAGACCAAGGGAGTTGTCCGGCCCCCTCTGCGAATCTACATCTGCTGCAGACTGAGAGACAGCTGTTCCTATGGGGAGAGGCAGCAGGCAGATAGAGCCCCTCCGCTCTCCCTCCACGCCTCTCTACACACTTTCCTCATCCATCCATCAACCCATCACACTCACTGGTATCCCTTCCTTCAGCTTCATCCTGTTCCCTGGTACTGATGCCCTGCCCTCTCGACACCCGGCTCAACCATTCGCAGCCTTTGTTTTCCACCTCATTACTTCCCATTTACTGCTGTGAATATATTCCAACAAGAACGTCTTTTCTTTTATTAGACTTCAGAAAGGTTGGTTATGTCCTAGATGTGCTCTAGCCTTCTGTCAGTGGGACGCATGGAAACTGTGGAAGCGATGTTTATGTTGTGTGAGCCTGCAGCGGAATTGTAGATTTATCCAACACGTGAGTTTGCATTATTTGAAGAAACTTTTAAAAGAGATGGACTGATTAGATAAACCCAAATTAAGCATTTCATTTTCCAAACTAATCCTCTTTAGTTGTGAAAAGGAGTAGATGAAGAGGGGAAAAGACAAGATAAACAGAGATTACTGAAGCCTTAGGACAATATTTCAATATCATATCAGCAAGTTCCTAATGTTGTGCACTTCCAGCACCCGTTTATTAGCGGCCAATTATGCACCAACTCTGCTGTTTTTTGTTAATTTAACAGATTTTACATCAAAAGCAACATATTGAACATTAATAATTGTAGGTCAAATAAACAGTGACAAAGCACACACCGTTTGGAAAATCCTTGAATATGGGCAATGACACAGACAGGGCAATGGGACGCGAGGTCAGATGATCACACTGGTGGTCAATGTGGTTTTTATGCATCATTGAGCAAAGCAAAGTCAAACTGGGTGTCGGCTTCAGGCCATCTGGGGATGACCACTAGCTCTGCTGCATGATGTGAAGTTTGTTATCCCACAGTTATGCTGCTATGCTTCACAATGAACGCCAATCAAGATTATTCATGTAATGTTTAAAGCTGCATAGACCCCCGATAATGCTGACAAATCGCCAACAGACACCAGAAAATGTACTCTTGCCCCATCCTCTCCCTTTTCCTTATCTCTGGCTCCCTCATGGCGCATGAGATAGTGACATAAAGAGGAGGATTCTCCACAGTCCTCAGCTGATTACGGGGTTAAACTGGTCAGGGTGATATTCAGCCTCTTCCTGTCTGCACTAGGGAATCCTGTTCATAATCCTGTCTTTGTTAACAACCCAGGTCTGCCTCCAGACCCACACTCATCCCAGGCTGAGATGTCACCCCACGATGAACTCTATATCACCTCCACTACTGGAGCAAGATTAACTACACTGGGTGTGTGATGCATACCTCTGTCACATTTTGGTGTTGCAACTTGCACATACACAAGCTAACTAGTCTCTTTGGGACAGCCCTGGAATGTCCTAAAAAAAAAAAAGAGAGGGGTACAGGAGACAGAGCCTGAGAGAAAATAAAAGACAGTCAGTGAGAACCCGGGAGCGAGGCTTCCTGTAAAAACATCTAGAGTAGAAAAGGCAGAGTGGAACTCATGAAATAGAGAAAAGGAACAACGGCAACAACAGAGGAGATTCAGAGAATACCAGCTGTGAACGGAGCACACTGCTCATGTTTGTTTTAGCTGAGGCTGTGAAAGAGGCTGGGTTGAAAGCAGCAGTTACATACCGTCTGCTCTCAGAGACAAACAGAAGAGTGAGAATGCCATCCAGCACAGGTGAGCTGGAGATGTGCTTTGCATACATTGGCTGTGGCGCTACTCTGAATGCCATATGGCGCATAAATTCAATATACTTTATGAGAGCTAGTTAGGCGAGATGAACGCGAGGCCTTATACGTGCGCTGCAGAAGAGGCAGGTAATAAGCTGTGTATTTATGAGGTGCAGTGGTGTCAGTGACATCTGCATAACCTATTCATGAGAGCCATGATGAAATCTCAGTTATCCTCCGCTCCAATCTTACAGGTTACAAAAGAGGAACGCTGAGGTGAGGTTGGGGAGAATGATAATAAAGATGAAAATGGAGAAAGGGAAGCAGCAGAGGAAGGTAAGGGAGACAGAGTGGATTAAAAAAAAAATTGATAAATAGAGGTAGTGGAGGGAGTAACAAGGGCTGTACTTAATAATGGGAGACCGAGCAGGAAGAAGGACAAGGACCAAGCAACAGGATGAGAGAAATTGAGAGACTGTCGGGAGACGGAGAGAAAGAGAGGGAAGCAGGAGAGCGGAGGCAAGAGCGAGAGCAATTACCGGGAGAATGAGGAGAGCATTTCAATAAACCTGTACATGTCGATTCCGCCCGGCACATCCGCTACTTGTGCCCTACACTCTGCATACCAATGATCGACGCGCCATAACCAGAATTCACAATCTATACAGACTGCAAGGGCAACAGCATTTGATATTCCTCTGGAGCCCGGAGGAGGAGGGGGGGAGAACAAGTTGTCTCTCCTTTGTTTTCTTTTGTATTTGCTACCTGAGAAGAGGACAGGGGAAAGAATGACACTTTTCTACAACATTCCCCATATTTCTGCTAAAAACTCTTCATCCCTTTAGTTTGTAATTCATTCATTCCCACTCTGCAACTACCTTAAGTTGTTTGATTTATCATCATAGGCCTCTTTTTTTCCAACCGGTTTGCACTTCACATACTTGTTGATACCTGACCTGTTCATAGTTGCTTTACCTGTGCTGCCTCAAAGTGGAGGCGAGGGACATGTTCTAGACCCCGGAGGGGGGGGTTTCCTGACTGCACTGTCTCCGCGACGACAACAGATGGTATTCTCCTCGGCTTAGGCATGACGTCAGGAAGACACAAGGAGGGCCGCAAAAAAAGCCAAGAACACAGAGACCTCCTAGTTGAGGTTTACCACAGGGTATGGCCAACGGCAGCGGACATCCTGAGCTTCATGCCCCTGCTGTGATACTCAGGGGTAAAGAACGGCAGTCCAGTAGCTCATCACAAATTAATGCGCGTCAATGGTTTCAGGGACACAGACAGCCAAACACAAAATCTATAATCCTCTGTGGTAGCATCACTATCTCCCCAACTTCAAAAACTTCAAACGCACAGTCAAATACAGAAAAAGATAATATTAGTAAGTATGGAATATAGCCAAGTACAAATAAGTACTTTTATGCTTTCATGAAGTTACAGTTTTGGTTCTTGAAGTAATTCTCCACTTCTAGTTTTAAAGAGGCACTACTGTACATTAGCATTTGACTCTGCAAGCACAACAGATACACTTTAAAAAAGAAATCAAAGTAGGAGAGGCCAAAATACAGTGACTTTTAATCCCTAGTCAGATCCAGGATCCTACAGTTCCTACAATGCAAGTCACTGCATTTTCAATAAATGCCCACATTTCTTTAACATGAAGTCTAAAGCCCAAACTGACAACGTCAGACTTTAGAAAGATAATAAGATAATATAATATAATATAACAAGATCCATAGAAACTACTCAAACCCCTCCTGCAGCAAAATACATTTAGTATATGTCAGTTTTTCTGTACTTCTCAAACTGCTTTCAGGCCCACCGGTGGTCATCATTTGATAGTTATGAGCTTTTCAGTAGTATATTTCTATAATGTAAGGGGACCTTCAGGTGTGCTGTCATCAGTATATCCGAATAGAGGACACATTCTATATTATATCTAACACTACTCAGCACTGTATGAGCCCAATGCTTTCTAGCTCGATAGTGCACCCCTAATCCTCCATTACCTTGCCTAACCCTGAGGCCTATAATAGGTACATTAACGCTAATAATGGATTATTGATCATAATAAACCGACTACTTTTACACTATCGCCAGCATAGGTCTTGCTGAGCAAGACAGTTATGTGGAAAAAAGTCCCCATACAGTAATTCCTCAGTGCAGGAAAGGCAGAGCATTAGTTTGTGTCTGAATGATGAATGGCTGGGAAAGCTCAAAGGACTGGGGACCGCTGTGGGTCCGGAAGAGTAACAGCAAGCTAAGGCCACCATGCTGCCTAGGTTGTGATTAAAGTGAGCCATGTAAGGTTAAGCAGATAGGTGTGACAACACCCTGTTTAGGGGAATTAGCCAGGTGGAGGGGATTATTATCTGTCTGCTGACTTCACTGCTGGAAACAGACAAGGTTAGACTAAACACCACATGTCCAAGATACAGAAGGCAAAAAGAACCATGTTGTTTAGTTTTTTTACATGATTACAAAAAGTGTCGTCAACTAGGACTGACAGAGATAATGTACGTTTTAGCCAACGTGGCCATTGTTCAGTGGGCTTCTTAGCTACGTTTCTTGTTTGTTTGTTTCAGATAACAATAGATATATTGTTAAAAAAACACTAAACTCTGCAGGAACAATATCGTAAACCTTTCATTATCAATTGCCCAAACTTGCAGAATATACATGTTGGTGTTTGGTGGTGATATAGACCACTGGTTCCCAACCAGGAGGTCAGGAAGGTGTTGCAAGATGAAATGACTCGCAAGATTATCGGTTGAGGAAACAAGAAAAGAAACTACATTTTACAATACATTTATTTTTGTGACTTATTTATTTTTTGCCTTTTCACGGTTAATACTGCATAGTTTCACATCTTCAGGCCTCAAAAAATAAAACAAAGGAAATAGTCTTAGAAGGTAAAGTCACTCTTTGCTGCTCATAAATCATTGATATGCATGTGATGAAGAATCTCTAGTAGACACTGGTTTGAGATTTTAAGGGTCACAAGTGTGCTATTGCATTGGCAGCAATGCAATGAACATCACTTTATGAATTCATGCCACAACAATATTAAACTTTCCAAGGTTGAGAGGTCTCAATCCCCAAGACCATACTGCAAAAACCGTGGTGATGAGAGAGGCGAGGTAATGGTCTCTCCTCTCTCAACAACTATCATCAAGGTACACTCACAATGCCCTCCTACGCTCAATCCAAACAGGTTTTAGACAGGGCAGCTCAAAGGTGTCAAAGTGTGCAGCAGAGCACGGCTCAAAGAATGGATGTGCTGAAAACATGTCTGAAATGTAAACTAAAAAAAGCACCATACAAGCTGCCTGTGGTCTGATGAGGAATAGAGCATCCAAATTAAACTGTCCTGGCCCATTTTCACCCCAGTTCAAAAACACAATGACTAGACAGGAAATTGACAATGTAATAGCATATTTTGGGCAATTTGTCATTTTCTGACAGCATGCTCTGTCCCCATGAATTGCGCTACTCCCAATACAAACACATTGAATTTGCCCTGACAAGAATACATTTTGCTTGACCAAGCTGGAAAATGAAAGGCAGGAAAGCGGCATGAAATGTTTTCACAACACAACTGCAAAGCAAGTATTTCCCCTTTTCTTTCAGACAGGAAAGGAAAACCATGGTACAATTACGTGAATTATACACAAACTTGAATTCTTCCTCAACGCGCATGCATTTACAACCACTTCCATGTGTGCAGCATGTAAAGGTTTGGCACGGTTAACAATTGTTTAGAGGAAGGGTGAACGGATGACCTCGCCATGTCAGGAACACTCCCTAAACACAGATTCAGGCTTGATTTTGGGTCCTGATAATATTCCTGAATTAATTCAATTTTAGTGTATATCTGAACATTTAACAGTCACAGCACACCATCATGCACACTGCGGTATTTGCGATCTGTGCTGATATTGCAGCTACATGTTGAGTATCTGATCTTTCCCCTGCTGTTTTCTACTGCTATTAGCAAACAATAACTCGTTTTGTATTGCGGTTTGGCAATGGATAGAATCCTGGCTAAAGATGAGCTGAATCCTCGCACCATGTCTGCTTTAGTCAGCATTGCCTCCAGAGCATGTCTCCCAGTCACGCACCAACAAACCCTGACTGAATCTAAATAAATAGACGCAGCTCGCTGTCTTGTCTAACCCTGCTAAACATGGAAATACACAAACCCCTGATTGCACTAGAGGGAGAAAATAGTAGGAGGGTAAATTAAAAGACTCGGCAGTCAGTTCCTGCCAAACCAGCGGTATAATGTTTTTGCTTGCCTGGACACATTCCTCGGGCATCCCACCCTATTATTATTAGAAGTGTGCGTGTGTGTGTGTGTTGGGGAGGGGGAAGTATGTTGAGGAACAGTGTCTCTTTGCAATGATAACCCACTGCACTTATATTGTGTCCTTCAGCTGTGATGCTTGACTTGGCATATTAGAAAATACATCATGTGATATGTGGTGATGATTTTGAAGGGATCAGTAATTTTGCAAAATTGTAAAATGATTAGTTTGCTGACCAAACTCTTTTCCAGAGCACCAAAGATGAATTGCTACCAAAAACAAAACCTCACCGATTATGAACATAAACTATTGAAGGTTACTTGCGTGACTTCATAGCCATCATTATTGATAATAACATGTAAATAATTCTTATAAAAAGGTATTTGTGGAATCTTAAATATACTACATTATTGCTGAATCCACATAGAACCAAACCTGTTTGGTGTTTTAGAACTCAGCTTTCTCAACATTGTTTTTTAATGTTACTTTATTTCATTCTAGCTGTTCAAATATTATTGTTGTATTAGAAAACACTGAATCTAACATTACATCCAGTACACAAACATCAGAAAACTCTTCTTCTGAATTAAAAAGGAACAGGGAAACAAGTTTAAGCTTTCCTTGTTGAGGGTTAGATGAGATACACTACTATACACTACTCACACTGCCATTTAAATATGAAGCCCCAGCCAGGAGACGGTTAGCTTAGCTCAGCATAGACAGTGGACACAGGGGGAGGTAGCTTGGCTTTGTCCAAAGGTACAGACAAAAAAAGACAAAATCGGCCAACCAGCGCCACTATAACAAGTACAACTTTAATGATGATGTATACTTTTTTCTTAAGAAAGTTTGAGCTGAAATAAAGAGACCAAAAGCACTAAATTGCAGTGATTGGGGTTTCGCTCAACAGCAGCAATAAGAAATTCTGTCTTTTTCAAAAAGGTTACAACAGAGAGCATGCGCTCCGCTTAGGCAGGATCCATGTTTACCACATTAAACCATGTCAATGCAGAATAGGCTACAGTCAGAAATCCATTTCCCTGCCTTGGAATCTGCATTCCTCTAATTCTACTGTAGCTAATATTGACTGGGCTGCAGGTATTTGAATCTATTCTATTAGAAGCAGTGTGACCTTGGATTCAAATGAAGCACATTATTTAAGCAGAGAAAATTAGAGAGTGAAAATGTGTGTGCAAGTTGTGAACACGCAGGTCGACAAACACCACTCACACACACTCAAACACACACAGACATAAAAACACCTCCCACCTCCTGCACCGCCTCCACAGCAGAGACAGAGACCACACAGCTCGCTGTGCCATCACTCCTCTGCCTCCACTGTGTATTCACCACTCAGAGACAAATGGTCTCCTGGCACTGTAGCACTTTAATGAGCCTTGGGGGTCTGCAGGAAGGACAATTATCTGCAGAGTTTTATTTCAATTCACCGCCACCTCCAAATGTACACACAAAGAGACAGGGGGGCATGAAAAAACAATTTCACTTCCTAATGGAATATTCCATTATAAGGCAGGAAAAAACTGTTTTCAAGCAGTGTGCCCCAAATGGTAAACAGGGAGATAAAATCATCACAGTTTGGCACAAGTGAAGCTAAATGGAAAATGACAGCAAGGAAGGGGTTTGTGACGTGCAGAAATGTCTGACTAGAGAGGTTATTATGTTTATGAAAACGGCAACAATTTAATGGCTACGACTGCATGCATTGCTTGTGAGATGAGAGAGAGACAGAGAGAACAAACAAGGAGTGGATAATTATTTCATGATCAATATTGTAATGTGATGAGCTCTTGAAATCCCAGCTTGTTGGATTTGAGAAGAGAAATCCCAGAGGAATTCCAAACCTCTGTGAGAGCTTCTTTTATTGATTCCAACACATTTCCCCTAAGTGGTAGTGTACATCATCTACAATGCTAAGGTCTTATCCATTCTTCTTAATTTCTCAGGTTAGTACAACAGATTTGATTTTGAATTGTCTTTTCATTTCACTTTCATAATTTATGTTAGCCTTTTTCTGTTTGGGAGGGACTACAATAAATACCACCTGTCGTTTATGTTACGCCAATGTCGTCGTGACAACTCAATCCCCTTGGACTGTAACCAACTCTGCAAATCATTCCAGAAGGACTGCACAAGTCACAAGTAAAAAAACACATGTTCCAAACTTTCATATTCACTTTCACAAAATACAATTATAAACTCACCTACTATAGATTATTAACTACTATTAATAATTGCTTCTCACTAAAAATAAGAATAGCTGGCCCACCTTAAAGGTCTGTGTCTGCATGAAAGCCCCATTAAGGCACCAATCTTGTCAGCTAGTGGATAATGAGGTACTGCACACTTAAACTTGTTTTTTGAGCTGTAAACTAAATAATATGACTAATGTGATGAAACAAAGCAATGCTGGTGTTAATATCAACATTTCTTTAGAAATGTATAAAAATCAATTTTTCATGGGTTCAAAACAAATGGCTCAACACACAATTTACCGTGTTAAATCAGCCTTGATCCTCGCAGGCCAATGCTGACTTAGAGTCAATCAGTCAGACTTATCTTTGTCGTGAAATGTATCTAAAAATAGCAACTTGGACAGAATCGAGGGATTAAAACAAAAAGATTGATTGTTCAGTTCATAAAATCTCATCTAATGGTAAAGGATCTCCATCACAATTTCCCAGAGCCCAAGTTGATATTTACTAAGTGCTTGAATTGCACGGTCCAAAGCCCAAATATATTAAATTGACGATTATATGAAGTTTGTACCAGCAAATAAATGGCATAAATGATTAATCAATTATCAGAATTGTCGGCAATTGGTGGATCGATTCATCTTGTAATTGTGTCAGCATTAACAATAAGATAACGTTTTGCATCCAGCATGATAATATCTTGCATGCCTGTGTGAGGCTATGTGCCCCAGGTCTCGGTTAAAGGTTCAGTCCAGAGTTGACAGATGAGGCCACAGCTGCCCATTAAGGAGCCACTTACTGTAACTTCCCCTCTGACTAATCCATCCCATCAGCCATCATATCTACATTTAGGCCAGTGGCTGACATCCAAATGTGCATGAAAACACACACATACGCACACAGCCATGCAACACAACTCATCAGATGAATCAATTAGTCCTTGACCACTCATTTATCCCCCACTTATTCAGCCATCAATTCCTGCCTTGTAGTATAAGCACATCTGTAATTCCTGTGATGTGTGCGCATGACCTCAGTCTGGGGCTCAGCCATTTCATTAGCTGGATCAATTAGCCTAAACATTTGTTCCAGTTTGCCACTGGAGGGAAATACCTGACACAAATGAAGAGAAAGGAGGACTTGAGGCAGCATAAATCTCCCCCAATCTGAGTTGACAGCTCCAACCTGAACATATGGCATCTTGTTGTCTTTGAGCAGAATGCTGTTAGTTTAAACTGAAAGACCTGCAGACTGCAATACAATGAGATTACACATAAAGTAATTAGGATCTCAGAGACACTGGTTCATCGTCATTCAGATTACCTGTCCTATGTGATTTCTCACAGTGGGTGTTTTGGCTCCAAGATGGCAAACACTACACCTCTATTAACTAATCAAGCTAATCAACTCAGCATCAGTGATCCCCGTTTGTCTTTGTGTAAATCTATTTGGACTATCTATTAAACTCTAACGTAACTGTCAGTGCCATACAATATCAAGGGCCAAAGTGTAAAAATTGGGAACAAACAGGGAACAATCTTTTAAGCTGTCATTACCCCATTAGTTATTGTTATTTCATTACACTTAATAATTGTTCTTACTCGAACATGAACATTTGTTTTACAATAAACTTAAACTTACTAATAATTAGAAAGGCATTCTGACAGTGCAGACTTCAGCCAAGACCAATTTTAGAAAAATATTGCATGTATCTACCCTGAAATCCGGATTCACCGTTTTTTTCCGTCTCCTGCTGACAGACAAACAAACCAACAAAACAAACAGATTGACTTACCCCCTTGGTGGAGGAAATTAATTTATGCAAATGTTATGCAAATGGCCTAATATTCATTTACCCGATAACGCTTATGTATTCCAAAGATTATTGCAAGTTATTTTAGTAGGCCAATGCATACCCTTTTTCCATCATTCAAGGGTCATTGACAACAAAAGCATGCCAAACATGTTCTGCATAGGGAGAAGAGCTTTCTAGTTACATAAATGCTTTCTTCTTGGTTGCTGTCTTTAAGTGCAGTCTGTAGATGCGCATTATCATCTGGCTGATTCAATTATATCCATCTGTGAAATCGATCTCTCTTAAGGTGTTGAACGTAAACGTCTCAATAAACGCAGATCTAGGCAGAGAGGGGTGTTATGGTTGATCAAAGGTTGATCACAGAAAAGCCAACTCACACACTGCCCAAATCTCTAAACCGGTCAGGTAGACCGGAATATGATTAAAATATTCACTAAAGACCACTTGTTGATTGAACAATGTGGACAGTGCCATCTTAGCTTTGAGTTTCTGATTTAGGTTGTTCAATTTTCTCAAGGATTGCTGTTTTGACTGTTGAGATATAGTGACTATTGCTGCTCATACTACCATCTCTCTTTCATGATGTTATGTACGCCAGATGGCTTTATTCCAGGAAAGTGTTTAGAAGAGCAGATGTTCCAGATATCATGAATGGGGATCACCATTGTGGTACGTCTATTGGTGATAGATAATAGCAAAAACTGATGATAATGATATTAAAATATGGCAGATACTATTATTGTAAACAATTATCACAGGGGTGTGATATTAGATCTGACTGATCTGAGAAAGTGATTTGATTGCCAAAAGTCAAAGTCCTTACACAGGCCCAATGCCTCCACCTCTCCCCCGGTCTAATGGGTGCTACAGTATAAGTTTACGGTTTACAACAGTCCTCCCACACTAATGTGTGAACTAAGTATCTGTATTCTCACCACTTGTTGTTAATGAACTGACACTCAGTTTGGCAGCAGATTCCTGGCGCAGCAGGCTGAGCTCCAGCCAAACAGCCTTTGGAAAGTATTACTGCTGACCGCCAGCTGGATTAGAGGGTTAACCAATTAGCAGTAAGAGGATGGGTCAGAGTATTGAGTCAATCCCAATCTGTAGCTGAGCCGGTTTAGAAACTTCTAATCCAGTATCTGGTCACAACCTCTAACAATGCAGGGGCCAGAAAGGTCACAAGAGGAAAATTAGAGGGATGAATATGCATATGTTTGATTGTAAAATTGTTTTCAGTCGTTACAGTTATTGGTTTTCACATTATTAAATTACCATATTTATAAAAAATATTGCTACCAATATGGAGTGTTGGGACTACAGGTTAACTTTATAGAAATGCAAATAAATGAATGCCATTCTTTGCTTTTTTCTATGTTAAGTTCCATTCAAATTATTTCATCTTTCTCCACTGTTGTGATGGAGGACATTTAGCACAGAACAAACAAAAGAGACATACAAATATTAAAAACAACAAATTTATCAACATGTGTTTTGTTCGCCACATTCTCTGCACCAGCAACTGAGTCGTTATCACACTTCAAAAACAAAGCATAAGGTTTTTCACATGCATCATCACATGAAACGGTGAAGAAATACATACATTAAAAAGCAGACACCTGCACCCACAACAAAAGCCATGCACAAAGACAAAGGCACTGGTGTTGTTAATCACAACAGGGATTAGTGAAAGCCATTTCACAGCTCCCTTACATGTCCTATCTTTTTGATTTTTCCATAACAAAGAATGGAGCCTGCACAGTTTAACACAGTGTGCTGTAGCTCATTAGGGTTTACTGCTCTTGCCACATGGCTTTGATGAGGAAACACACGGCTCGTTTTCTGTGTATTAGGAAAACAACTGCAGTGTGTCGGTTCCTGCTTTAGGTTTAATTTAGAGGACATCTCATCTAGTAAGATAAGATGTTAACAGCAGGATACAAAACTAATGTGATGGCAGCTAGAGCTCGTTCAATATAGTATATATCCTTCCACTATCCATTTAAGCTTGGCTTATCTGTAGAAAACATCATTTTTCGGTTGTGCATGCCTGCTTTTTCACTCTCGTATTGGGAAAAGAATAAATCTCCATGGAGACCATAATAATGTCACCTCCAGGTTCGAGAAATCAACCTTTATCTGATTAGGTCACTGGTTGAGTCCCACCAACTCGAGGTATTGAACATCTGAGCTACAGTGTCTTAGAAATGCACATCTATTTGTACTTATGTAAAGGTGAATGTAGGGCTGTCAATCAATTAAAAAAAATTAAAATGATTGTCCATAGGGAATCACACAGTTATTACACATGTTTTATTTGTTCAACATGTACCTCAAAAAGGGACACTTGTCAAGTTTTTAATACTCTTATCAACAGTGGAGTGGACAAATATGCTTGATTTATGCAAATGTTTGTAAATTAATATTGGAAATCAAATAGCAACACAAAACAATGAGGAATATTGTCCAGAAAGGCAATTAATATGTGCAGTTGATAGATGCTATCTGAATTATTTGCCACAGACCTGCATTAATGCATTTGAGAAGTTAGTGGCAAATTTGCGTTAATGCGTCAATATCACATTTACTTTGACAGCCCTGGTATAATGTGATTGAAAATATGCTGGAGATTAGTGTGTTTGTTATTTTCAATGCAACACATGGACAATCATCTGAGTCAAGCTATGTTCTAACAAATATTTTAGTTTGAATTTAAATGCCCCATATACTCTAATATGTGCAGCTTCGCCCTTCTTCTGTTTTGGAGTTCATATTTTCCCAGCAGCTGCTGTTAACCTCATAGTTCCAGGTGCTGTTTAAGCTATTCAAGTGGAAGTGGAAGGGAAACACTGAAGATGACCTTTTTTGGTTATAAGGCTTTTAGCCCAACACAGGCATTCATGTGGAAGGTGCCGAGACACTCAAACAACTTCTGTTATTGGACGACACACACAAAGCGCCTTGCATGCATACACACACACACACCTGATGTTGCCATACTTATTCTCACATTAATAGGTTATTTTGTTTGGTCATTATTATTAACATAGTCAAGAAGTCTGTCCATATTACCTCAGGTCATTCCATTAGTTCAAGCTCTTTTTAAGGCATTGGCTTTGTATTTGTAAAGGACATTCTTTTTTTAATCTGTTCATACAGACTTGTTTCCAGATTTTGACCTTCTCAAAATGTAATGAAAATGAAATAAACATAGGTTGAAAAATGTTGTCTCTTATCTTTTAATTCATGCTCACTCTCTATCTTTAGATTCATCTTTTTCAGTTCCCTCACCAGTTGACTGAGGCTAAGAACTTGTCTGAGAAGAGAAATATAAATTCTGGGCTTATCAGTGAAATAGGATGTAATTCAGAAGGGTTTCACCTCAGACAGTGCATGCAAAAAAGGCAGATAAGGCCCAGACTCTGAATTGAAAATGTATTATCTAAATAAAAGCAAAAGTTCTCCAGTGAGAGCGAAAGAGTGAAGGAACAAGAACATCTAAATTAAATTAGATATGATCAACAAAAAATGAAATCATGTTTAATCAAATACTCCCAAGGAGAGCAGAAGAAAAAAGTATAATTTTGGAAATATAGCAGTGTGTTCGAGGACAGAGTTGCATAAAAAAAAAAACTCCAAAGCATTAACTCACAAGCTTATTCAAAAAAGGTTTATCATGAGCAGAAGATCCCAAAGTGGATATGCACAATTTAGATGATGCATGACTCTCCAACACAGCAGCAAAGCTACTGACAGTTCTATAAACTGTGCTTCTATCAGCATCGCGCTAAATGTGCCATCCAAATGTCTAAGCCCCCGGTGCTAATGGTGCGCACTCGGCTGTCAGATTAAGGCTCATTTACTCCCAGCAGGGTCTTCAATTACCAACTATTGAAACCCCCTTTGGTGCTTGTTTTAAGAGAAACAGGATCTGTCTAGATTAAGAAGAGTCCAGAGAGAGATTGAGCAAGACAGTGAGAACCCAGGTGGATGTTTTTGTTTACTTACTTTTAGAAAAGAGAAGTTGTAAAGGGTCTGTGTACAAACACACTTATCTCCAGAACTGGTGCTATATATATCATTCACAAGTAATTTCTTTAATTTGCAATAAGGAAATTATGGCTTTCACTGAGCATGATCAAGGACACAGTTCAGTGTTTAAACTGCTTTGCTGGTCTGACTGGCTGGTCTAATTACGTAATGTCATGCAATAGTAAACATAATGTCCGCCTTGTCCCTTAATATAGGATTTTTAATATCGAGCAGTATGATCTGACCTAGCTCACAACAGTGCCAGTAAATAGCCCTAATCTCTGCAGACAGCCAAACAGAGGCGATAGCGATAGCACAGTGGTAAATAGATAAAGGAGGACAGAGCTACTCTATTAGAGCAGAGGACGGCGCTCTGATTTAATTTGTCATCCAGAGAAAACACAGAGTCACACATCATCCCAGGAGCCTGCTTCTGTTCCACTGTGTTTGGATGTGTGTCGGTCTCTTTCTGTCTCAATCTGCAGCCATGTCCATTACTTAAAGATACACACAGGCACACACAGCAAGTCTAACACTATACTGTCATTCTTTTCACACCATTAATGGATCACACCATTACGCAGAATTAAACCGCATGTTGACAAAAAGGTAGGACTTAATAGACTTTAGTTACGCTAAATTTGGAGGCAATGGGGGCAGAGCATTGCTGATTAAACCACTAGAGTCTGTAGATGGCCTATACCAAACAGGGTTTTTTAACATTCTAAGCTTCTAGTGAAGTTTTAAACAAAGGCTTGAATGTTTGTTGTTATATTCTAGGATTTTGTCAACCTAAAGAAAAAGAAAAAAAGATTGTTTTGTGTAATTAATATAATTTATGGTGCTGTTTGACTGCTGCCCCATTCATACAGGTCCATGCAGGGAAGTAAATGGACTGCAGTGAAAGTTTTTGAAAGGATTAACACCCACAAAAATGGATTGAAGCAGAATATTTCATCAGGTAAAAACATGTTGTGAAGTTTGGAAATGAGTACATCTATCTTTTTTTTCAACTAATTTTGACTTTTTGAGTGAGGACCAACAATTACAGAGGCAGAATGTCAAAGTTATGAATGGAGCTTCAAACTTTTCAGTACAGTCCCTAAATGTACAACATTTCAGCCAGTTAGATGGCACACACTGACAAATGAACACATACGAACCAACCTCTGAAAGAGTTGCACCTCCCAATCACTTTTTTTTTTCCAAAACAAAATGGATTAATAGGATAGTGGAATGAAACCATTAATTCAACTCTCTCCAAAACTAAACTTTTAATCTCAGGGTGTGGTGTCATGCAGCTGCAGGCAGATAGTTGGACAGAGAACTAGACGCTCAAGCCTGCATTCATTTGCATTATCAGACAAACCCTTACTATACCTTTTATGTCAGCGTTGTAGGGAATGTGTGTTTGCTTTGGCCGTCCACATGTCAAAATACACACAGTAAGTGCTGTCTGCTTGCTGAGAGGTTGCGGAGGAGGCTCCCCTCAGTCAATCTCTAAAGTTTGCAGACAGGTAGCCAGTGGCACATAGGATCCTTGGATTCGTATATTATACTGAACACACGTGCATACACACACAAGCATAGGAACACAGCGATGTAGCACTAGCATGCTGTTTATCTGTATGTGACTCTGTAGGGGAGGATTTAAGAGAGCACGAATGATCATGTCCATGGAAGCAATGAAGAGAAAAATAGGAACACTCTCATAACTCTCACCCATTCCCATCCACTCTGAAAATTGGCCCACCAAGCATGGCTGCCTGAGTTAAGCTCCTTTTAGTCGGTACTGTAACTCCAATGCACGTGCAAGTGACCCAGCTGCCCCAGAGCGCCCCCTAAAGATGTGATGGGGAGGCTGTTGCTCTATCTGAGCAAGCTGTGGAAGGGTTCCTATCCCTAAATATTGTCAGGAAAATAATCTGCAATTTGACTTGTAAATAAGACGTCTATCCCCTTTAAATGAAGATTAATGATGTGAGGTAGTAAGGCGAAATCTATGCCATAAATCAGCGTTAAACAGTGTTTGCTCTTTTTCCCTCTTGGTGTTTGTGCGCACATTTGTACTTCTGTGGCAGTATCATAGTGTGCCAGGGGTTAGACACTCACCCCACCCCCGCCTGTCATGGCCTGTGATGTTTTTCTAATTACTCTGAAAAATGACGCATCGCGTCTCCATCCGAGTGTGTCGCTGACTACGCCACCACCGGCTGCCGAGACATACATCACTCTAATTGGCTCAAATAGCTCTAATATATGCCACCATGTTGCCTTCATGGATCAGCAGCGTCGCCTTTTGAAAATCAATACAGGAACAGCATGCTGGGACAGAAGAGTGTTAAGTTCAATAAGCAGCCCAATGACTTTGGTATTTTAGAGTCAATCTTTTTTCTATCCACCAGTGGAGAGAGCGGTAATTAGCGGTAATTGGAGGAACATTAAGGCCTGAGATAGAGAAAGGAAGTCAGGATGCACAGTGTGTTGTGTATGTGTGTGTGGGGCTGTCAGTAGGTGGTATCCGTGTACGTGTCCAGTGAAATATTATTGTAATTATAGATAGTCTAACACATAACAAGGGCCTAGAAATATGCCAGAGCAGAGGGTGGGAGGTCGATGCTACAGGGCACTGATGCATAATCATTAACATTTGGACCAATTCTCCAATGTGTGGGTGATGTTGTGACACCTGTATTCCCTGGTTGTTTTGTTGAGCATATTGTAATAAGTGGCACTTGCCGCACTAGTTTTGTATACGTGCACTAATTTCATATACGTATAATGGTGACTGATGTTACATTGCAAAAGAGCATCTCAACTGCAAAACAGTTAATTCAAAGCCAAACCGATAAAATAAGGAAAACTCTGATCCGAGCAACTATTAAAATGTACCCCTAACAGTTAGATAAAGTTCCAACTCATTGTAAAATGAAGATTATTAATTAATACATAAAAAAGCAAATGAAAATTTGCAGAATGTCATCTATTGTTGTGACAAAGTGTTGCAAACGGCACTCGGAGTATCGCTGCAAAGTAATACAACCCATTTTTATGTTTTATGATCAACTGACACGTTTGATCATCCCACAGACATGCAGGTGTTTCATCAGCATCTGAATGTTATCTTCAAAAAGGGACATCAAAGTCATAATCTAATAATAGACTGTAACAGCCCTGAAAGGTTGCAGAAATAAATATAAAAATCCAATTGATCCTCAGTTATTCAACGTGTTTTATGTTCAGTCAGTTTCTTTTATTGTGCTGAAGATTAAAAACAGACTTAGCCGTGTTACTTTTTGAGTAAATTTTCCATCCTGATTAAATTCAGTTGAAATCATAAGTAAACATTCCGCTCTTCAACGCAAGACTACAGAACACATTGTACAGTGCATCTCTATTATCAAAGACTGCATTGCATGCTATGCTCTCGTCCTAAGCATGTTCATAACACTGAACTATGACTTTTAGTGGTCTGTGGTCACATGTTTTAAATCTGGAGCTGATAGATGCGTATGAAAAACTGGACCTCAAGCCTTCATAAAATTGGTACAGTATTTTATCTTCCATGTCATACAGACAACATACATGTTACTAAACGGTCCTGCAAACCTGCCGTCTACATTTCATCTTTTCAATCTGGTATGACTCAGTGGGAGATGAACTACTGAATTCCTAGTGGGATGTCCTTGATGAAGCGCTACTGGGAGGTCTCCTTTTCATTTCTTGTCCTGATGTGTTCTCTATCTATATAGTCTATCTGAGATTAAAGGACAGAGAAGAAGAAAAAACGATATTGCCAACCAGGAGACATAGATCACTGTCACCATGGTGGAAATGGAAGGTGGCCTTGCAAGTGGGGACATTTTGCCAAAAAATATTCTTCCATCCCATTTCTCTCCACCCCCTTCTCTCTCTCTCTCTCTTATCCAGATGTCCTTTGATAAAGCAGCTGTGCAGGAGATTTCAGCTTGTGTCATTGGTCTTCATTTGCAGCGATGAAATGGGTTGTGAAATAATAAACATGAGATCTCAGAAGCCATGTACTATTGTGGTGCGTATACTGTTGCTGCACTGGAATTCTGACCGTGCCTAAAAAATAAACCCCAGCCTTGGGTTTTGCTACCTTATCACACCATTACAGCTGTTTGTGCTCAAAGAGGCTCAACTGCCTTTCTCTCTCTCTCTTTGTGTGTGTGTGTGTGTGTGTGTGTGTGTGTGTGTGTGTGTGTGTGTGTGTGTGTGTGTGTGTGTGTGTGTGTGTGTGTGTGTGTGTGTGTGTGTGTGTGTGTGTGTGTGTGTGTGGGGGGGGGTAAAGCGTTTTACTGAGCAACACAGGGAGAAAGGGAGAATGGGGTGAGATACTATCAGGATCTTCAAAACAAAATTGTGAAAAATGACTGTTATTTCCTAACGTAATGTAATGTTAGATTACATTACCTTATAAAATGTTGTTGCATTACTTTATATTAAATTGTTTTTCATAGCATAACAACATTACCTAGGGTTATAGTCCTAACAGATTCATTTAATTTGAATGCAAAAGCCTAACTCAATATATTCACTATTTGACGTATTTAATATTTAGAGTAAGTACAGAGATATTATACAAGTGTTTCAAAGGCCGAGAGGTACTTCTCATTATGAATAAGCTGACCTTTATGTGTAAAATTGGTGGAATACCTCTTGAATTTATAATTAAGGATTAATCAGTGTCCACATTTTTTTCACCATCATATAGATATTTTTGTCCTTTTATGCCATTTTATTATTGATATGCTTTTCTGGAATTTTCAACATGGTTGCCATTATAAAATGGCAGTGTCCCCTGCCCCAAGTCTCCCCCCCATTCCTGGATCTCAGCATAAACACTGCTGTGTGTGGCACACTGGTTGTAAACAGTGGGGATAGGAGTGTGTTAAAATATAAGAGCCCACATGCCTGCTGATGAAGTCGATGATATTGTACCTCACCTACAACCTGTACTTAAGCAATTAAACATACAGAACATTAAGCATAATATCAAGTGTTTGCTTGCATGCATCTGTTTATGAAGAATATTATATGCCACTGCTCTTTTGAGTCATTACTACAAGAAATGTATATGACTTAAAATACCCCTGTGTTTGCCATGAATGCATACAAATAAACTGAGACATAAAGACCGTGAGCTGTATACATATTGTATGTTGCCTCAGCTGGCCGATGCTTGATTTAATACTTGGAGTCAGGAGCGGCACAGAGCTGATGACTGCTCAGTGGTGTGTGGGAGACCCATCCAAGCACACTTAATAGAATGTCTGTTATGGTAGCCATGTTACATTTGGGCCTTAGAGTAAACAAACCAGGACCCAGGGGAGGACAAATGGCAGGAGACATCTAAACAACAACGTAAAAAAGGCTGGGTGGAATTAGGATGGAGTTAAGAAATGCACACTCACATACACAAGCTTAACATATGCATGATTTATTAGCAAATTAAACCATTCATGCATGGATGTATATTGTGCAAGTTTTGCTACAGTTGGTGTTGTTTTTTTTAATCAACTTGCCTAAAGTAAAAAAATAATCTTGCCCCTATACAAATTGTTCAATTTATTATGACTTATCAAATTACAATAAAGACTCAAGTTAATTCAAATTTTGTATCTGCCTTGCTCTCAAACTTAAGGCAAACTGCACAATATAGTACATAGTTGGAGTTTCGCCCACAATTTTTCTAACGCCACCCAACTAAACTCCTGTTTCCAGGATAAGTAAAATACTTGCTTTTACCTCAACTCATAAACTTTGTCTTGGCCATTGTCTTGCCAGTTTCAGATCAGTTCTGTGCATGTGCAATATGGCTGTCAAAATTGGCAAAAGAAGACGTTTGAATATTCATTCTTAAAAGCACATAGGTTTGAACTATTTGAATATCTATTTTCAGGCATAATGTCTATGTCACTGTGTCCTTATTGCACGCTAGCTGCACAGCGCATTCAATGTCAGAATATTCGTCGACAGCCCTAATGTGCAACCGTCAAGTTTTAATTTAAGCTTATTTAGAAAGCAGATTTAAAAACAAGGAAAGTTGACCAAAGTGCTGTGCAGTGGTAAAACAACAATATAATTTATATGAAAGTTTACTCCTTCGTTACTTCCATCATCAGCTTCAGCATTTTTTTTGTTTTATTCTTTTTTTGATCGGGCAGCTGAGTTGTTAGATTTAACATGGCACTGTACTTGCCCCAGCCAAGCGGGCAAGCCTTAATAATGTGCCCTGACTAGTACTACCACCACTATCTCTACAACCAGACTGTTTTTTATCAATTATTACAGGAAAGTCTGATAATGTTTTGATTATTTAAAACGTGCATTAATGCAGTGCAGTGCAATATACACTTAAGGCCGCTTATGCTAAAATACCTGAAAAAAAAATCCATGTAAACTTAAAAAGGCCTGTTAAAATCGAATTGACCGACATATGAAGTCCAATGCAAATAGAAGGAAATAAAACTTTTTCAGACAGCGGGTGAAAGGGATCAAATGAGGAACAAAAACAAACAAAACAACTGCTGACGTTTGATAACATTCCCGACATGACAGTGCATTTAGTTTACCCCTAGTTAACTTTTCTCCCAGAAAACTACATTGTTCAGCCTCTCCTCAAAAAACCCTCCACAGTCCATCATCGTTAACTCTAAGTGCACTAGAAAAAAAAAATACTTTTGTTATTCAGTATGAAACAGGTCTTTTCCTTTCAACATGCAGAGATGTCAGAAATGCATGATTTACTAACCTGTAGAACAAAACAGCCATACATGTTTTGGCGTCAACCAGGTATGATCAAATATAATGCATGACAATTCTGGCTTCCAGACTGTACAAGCCTACACATGTTCAATTGTGCATTTGAACTGTACTAGCATATGTGCATGTATGCAATGGACATGTACCAGGGGAACACATTCCTAGAGACAACATGGTCTAAGCAGTAGATTGACAATTAAAATGAAATGGATGAAACACAAACTAAAACTTTGTTTGCGTGTTTGTGAATGTCCAAACACACCAACAAGTAAACAAGCACAGACCAACAGCAAACATGAAGGACAAAAAGAGGGAACAAACAGCAGGGAGCTCTTTGGGCTTTGTAATGAGTTGGCAGACGATGCCAAGGCTTCTGTTAGAGGCTTGAAAGACTAATAGACTGGGTAGCTACAAACCGTGGCCTAAAATTCTCTGTCTAAACTGCAGCCAGTGAAAACAAGGTCACCTTTTTTCCCCCCACCCGCACAAACTTTCTAAATGATCTTGCTGTGTTTACATAGCTGCCAGATGAGAGTGGAGAGAGCTCTTTACAGGGCCACACACTGTTTTAATTCCAAAAGGACAACCAAGCCATTCATGGCTTAAAGGGACTGCAATCTGAAACATGAAAGACAGCAGCTAACTCACATAAACTTAGGTTAATTGGGGCTAGAGATGTTCACTCACTCTTAAAATCCTTGTACACTTTGGGCCTTATACACTGGAGCAGCAATTTGTTGCGATTACATTTTATTGAATAAAGAGGATGACAGCTCAATAGCGTCTGATTTTTAAAGAAAATAGAGGTAAAAGACACATTCAACATTAATTTAAGAATGAACATGTCAAATATTCCACTCCAAAACCCTGTTGACATGCAAGACAGATGGGAAACTTGACCTCAACTGCCTTCGTACTGCACAGTGAATCAAGCTGGAATGTAAATCGTCTGACTGACTCCCCTCTAAATACAGAGTAGGCAAAGAAACAGAGACGACACACAGTAACAACCATAAAACAATCTCTGGCTTGTGGTCAGGTTTTTCTTATTTAGTCCGCAACAATACACAATAGGTTTTATAAACACAGAATCCATGTTGTATATTAGCCATGAGTTCTAACAGATTGTGTTACAACAGGATAGTATCACCAAGCCATTTCTGTTTAGGCTATTCGCAGCAGTTACATGTAGTGGAGCTATAGATATTTCCTCTGGCTATTGTTTAGCTCCCTCCCAGGCTCTAACATAAAAGGTATGCTCTGCTGTAGATCCTTTAAATAATTACAGTGTTGTTGACAGTCGTGTCAACAGATTTATTTTAGCTGAACTTTTCAACTTTAACATCTGTCTTGGGCTCAAATAAGCCTATGGTCCTGGTAGTTTGTGCACACCAGTAATCTTCAACAGATACGCGTTTATGGGGAAGCGACACTAAAAGCTTTAGACAGGAAGAGGTCAGCAGAAGGGGTAATGTTTTAGGATGCGAGTGGAGGGGCTAGCCCACAGCATTGACCGCAAACATCTCCACCGCAGTGCAAAACAAGCAAACAACGTCAAACACGTCGCTCTGAGTCTCAGCAGAGCCGCTTAGAGTTCAAAGTTCTGCAGTTACTTTCAGTTTCCAGAAGGAAATGTCTGTTTTTGAACAAATAATGAAAGATTTTTTATTTATTTTTAAATGGTAGAAAATCAGAGTCTGCGTAAAAGCCCTAATGCACACATGGAGACAAACACTTGATGACAGGTGAGCTTCAAGCAAAATGAAAAAAGGACAGAAAGAGTGTGAATATTTCCTCACAGGTATTCTTAATACTCACACAATTTTATACATTGAATGTATAACTAAGTACAATTTGGCTACAGATTTCACTGCTTTAACAACCACATCACATCACATAACCACTGACCTTGGATTCCATCAGGATAATCATTAAAAACAACCAGAACTATGCTAGTACTGTCAAAAGATGATATATTAAAGGTTGTTTATGGGGAAAAGCCATATTTCCAGGTTGTCACAATTAATCAAAACACTGCCTGCCTGCCTGCCTGCCTGCCTGCCTGCCTGGTTAGGGCAAGAAACGTTTGTTGGCCACTGAGCTTGTTCCGGCATTCAGTAGGAAAGTTCAGCGTCTTTTCATGCGTTAAAAAAGAAAAAAAAAAGAAAATCACAGCTGCTGCTAAAAAAAACGTATAACTCCTATTATGTGTGGTCTTTGTGATTTATGATTGTGGTTATTTTTTTATTTATGGCTCATACTAAAAAGGTAGAGTTCCATGACCCTCAGGGCTCCATGAGACCGGTTCAAAACATATGGAAATCTGGGTAAAAATGAATGGTTATAAATTTAAATTTACAATTGGTCTGCAGTTCTTCAAGTATTTCATACAAGAAAATCTTCAGACACCAGCAAAATTGAACACAGCGTGCTTAGAAATCATCCGCTTAATGAACTCCAGACCTCAGGAAGTATTAATATGGCAAACTGCTCCTCTCTTCCAGATGATCCAGTTATACAAACCGACAAGAAAAGGGGGCCTGCCTGTTAGTGTCTGTGCTCTGCAGCAGCTAAAGAGTACGGGAGAGAGGGGAGGAGACTGCCTAATGGTGGCTGGCCTAATCCAAGGTCTCTCTTCCATTTTAATTAAAACCTGCAATCCATTCATTTGCTCCCATAAGGACTCTACAGAAAGCAACAGACAGAGGCCTGATTCGAATGAATGGAGGAATTAAACACAGAAACAAAAGGCCACAGCCGTAGATAATTACAGAGGAAAAGGCAGCTCAATTGTAAGTGACATCACCAACATAAACCGCCTTCTCAGATGAAAGCACATCCTGCGTCGGACGCCTCGTATTCAGAGCGAGGAAGTATTGAAAGTCAATGCGACTACAGTACAGTAGGTCGTAGGCAAGAAGAATGGCTTGTTAGTAATTGTTGGGAGTGAACTGGAGTAGCGGGAGTAATTGTTGTTACTTGCTCATGCTATATTACCAGATGAGAGCAGTTGCATCAGAGTGGGTTCTGTTCATTTGACTGTTACAGTCGCTGGCAACTGGAATGTCCTCCGGCTACAATGACTGGTGCTGTTTGCCGTGTGTGTATGCATATAGGTGTGTGTGCTTGATATTATTAAGGGTAAAGCCATAAAGGAAGTCTATGCCATGAATGTATAATGGAAATAGCCTTGCTGGTGTGGGACTTTAGTGAACAGAAAAAACTCAAAGTGATTCATGGAGAAGAAACACTTGCACATTTTGTCATGTTCGTAATTTGCTGCCTGCTTGTTATATGATTACATAAGATTAAACTGAAGTGGTGACACTGGGGGCTTGCAGCAATAATAATAACTGGATGTAAAACAAATCTACTATCCGTGTTAAGTATATGAGCACTTTATACTCATTATCTATTAATGTAGGTGTTGACCAGATTTATCTGCAAAACGGTTATTGGGCACCTCTAAATGCATACTGAACAGTGCAAATGTATTGGAAAGAACTGGAAAACCAAGAACATTAAACTGTGTATAATATTCTTTTTTAAAGTAACACTACTACATTAGAGCTGCACGGTGGTATAGTGGTTAGCACTGTCGCCTCACAGCAAGAGGGGCCTGGGTTCAACTCCCGGGCCAGACAACCTTCTGTGTGGAGTTTGCATGTTCTCCCCGTGTCAGCGTGGGTTCTCTCCGGTTCTCCGGCTTCCTCCCACAGTCCAAAGACATGCAGGTTAGGTTAATTGATGACTCTGAAATTGCCCGTAGGTGTGAATGTGAGCGTGAGTGGTTGTCTGTCTATATATGTCTGCCCTGTGATAGGCTGGCGGCCTTCGCCCATTGACAGCTGGGATCGGCTCCAGCACCCCCGCGACCCTTAACTGGATAAGCGGTTACGGAAGATGGATGGATGGACTACTACATTAAAATGAGAAAGATGGATGCCAGACAAACAGAAATTAAAAAAATGCTGTAATGAACTGCCTTTCTGAAGTAAATATGGCCTGTCATCAACAGGTCTACTGTTGGCCAGGCTTTGCACTGAGAGTGTTTAAATTGTGTTTGCGTTACAGGTGCAGATAACATACCGTTTGTACAGATTAAAGTCATTTGGACAGGTGTGTTGCTAGGTGTCCCAGTATCAGAACCACTCGGTAGGGTTAGCCAATGGGTTACACATAAACTGTCTCTCAGAATTACCAAAGGCTGTTGATTAAAGCAGATCGCAACATATTTCTAAATTGTTGTTTAAATTAGGCAGTTTTTAATGAAGTTCAAAGATTATTTACTGGGTTACTTATTTGGGCTTTGACCTGGCTTGTGTGAGAAAAGCACAAGAGCAAATACAGTCACATCTCATTTGCCAATGTTAAGGTGAGGCCTTATAAAAGGTAATTAAAGATAATGTTATTTGATAATAACCTTGGATCAAGCAATATCTCTTTTTAAATTAAATTAAGAAGAGTTCATTCTTAGTGCCTAAACCACTGAGAAATAGTGCCAGAGCTTTCAGCCTGCGTTCAAACTAAAATGATGGCCACACTTTCCAGATAATACTGCATAGCTACATGACCCGAGCAGTACAGAGGAGAACATTTTTGAGGTATGCCTGCAAAATCATAAATCCCCTTTGTGAAGATTTGTCATGTGTTATCAGTCAGACAGTTGTAAATTCTACTCTATGGTCATGTGGGATGCTGTACATGGAATTGTACAGCATCCCTGTCTCATAACACTATTATTTTGCTTACATCTGGATATCTAAGCATCTATAAAGAGAAGACTAGACGCATCTCAGTCAAAATAAAAATAAAGTAAAAGTGATATGACCTATCATGATATTTTAGACATATTAAGCTTCTTCTATGTTAAGTGCCTACAATAGTTTCTACAGTACGGAACGAATGAGGCTCGGCCAGGTGCTTTTGAAATTGTGAGACTGGGAACAGAGAAGGGAAAAGCTATCGGGTGTGCTCAGCTGTCTCTTTGTTTCTGATGCATTGTATGGATGGCTGAGCATTCTGGCTCAGGAGCCTCCCAGCGCCAACTGATACTGTCCCCCAAGTGGACAGGGCTGCCTACATACACAAGTATAGTATAGAGACTGGTGGAGGATTTGGCTGAATGTAGCTACGTGGATCTAAATGCAAAAGCCACAGCAAATGATGAATGAATGTGGATTTACTGTAATTGTTTTATGACATCTGGCACCCCATATATAGACAAAAAAAATACCATTAAACAGTGTGTGTGCAAGAGACGTGCTCTATAGTTACAGGTCAGAATGTATTTATGTAGCTGTCTAGAGACATGTGTTCTTTGCACCATGTAATGCAGCTGAGGAATGGCTATGTAACGGAAGGAGAGAGGGTCACTGAATCCTCATCTGTGTGACATTTTACTTCAGGTTCTGTCCATAAGTGTTGGTTCATTCTTAGCACACATACTTTTGATGTGGTTGTGTGCAAACTATAATGTGTTTTTTTAAGATATGTAACACTTTTATGAAACATAAGCACAAAGAATTGTTTCAATGAATATTTGCCGTTATTTGTATTCCTAAAGCCCTCAGTAGCCGTTTGTGGTGTGTGTGTGGGGTAGGATTTAGACATTGTTTGTGCCTACTTTGGCTGCCTTGCATGGAGAGATTACACTGTGGAGATACATGCTTCATAGCCACCTTTGAGCCTCACTGTCCTTTTTTTAAAGGCTCTCTAATGACATGGAAGTGTGATCCTCCCATATTCTGTTTGACTACCAGATCTGTTTGATTAAGGAAATCAACCCAACTTTGTAGTATAGCTTCATATTCTTTTTTATCACATTTTTGGTTTTCTGTAATTGCCCACTTTATATCTCTAGAAGCTATTTAATTGAGTTTTGCTATTATGTTAGAGTTACAGCTGTATTCACAAGTCCAGGGTGGTCTTTTTGGGCCGCCTCACGGAAACATCAGCAAGGTGTCACTATTTTTCTAACGCCGTCTGTCCTCTCAAGGTGACACGTGACAGCTGTCATATCGCAGCTCATCTTGTCACCCTGCTCCCTAAGAGCTTTCTGAATCTCCTCTCCCTGGACACCACACATGACAAAATGCTTGCAAAAAGCTTTGTGTGCCCTCTGAGTCACACCCACGCTTTTTTTCCTCTCACTCTTCACAGAGCTCAGCCACCTAATTCTCATATCTTATTTGTGTCTCAGTCCATTCCCCTGTTATTCCTCTTTGTAGCCCCCTCTCTAGCATCTCTTACTCTCATGTTTGAGCTCTTTATCCCCCTCATCTTAGCTGTCATTATTCTTTCTTACGTCCTTGAAATCCCCAACTCAGGGAAATGTTCATCTTGAAAGCAAAAGTGCTGACTGAATGGGATCTCGATTGCAATGGAACTGGTGCCAACTAGTTTGTAAGGTGCAAGGATGACAGATATGTAGAGGTGTGCCTAAGCTCAGCACTTTATAGAAACATACAATGACAAGTCTATCAGCAGTGACTAACACGGCCGAAACACACATCTCTCATTCATATATGAAAAGAAAACCAAATGTGTTATTGATGCCCGCAGCTTGAGCAAATCCATGGGTGGAGTAAGTTTTTCTGCCTGTTAGCATTTTGCTACACTGAAAAAAATAAATAAAATAAAATAAAATCCTGAGCTAAATTTCCAATATCTGCCTTGTATCTTTCCGCTGCTTACAATGTCTTCAATTTATCCAGAGGTGTCTAGCAGCTGCAGTGTTTGGATGAACTCTTGATCTGATGGAATAAAAGCTCAGACCATAAAGGCCCAGAGTAGCTAAGGTGATGTTACATAAATGGAAAACCAATGTCTGCACTGGTACTTTTCCTTTAGCGCATTCATCCGACCATCCGGACAATAACATGTATTATAAAACATGACATGGACAAGGTGAAGTCTTTGACATGTATTTCATTCTAAGGGTATAAGGAATTCCAGTGAGAATAGTTTACATACAAAAAAGTTTTTTTTAAAGATGCAAGATTGGGAGCTTTGGCTCTCCACATGCAACAGCAAGCCAGCAGCTCACAGCTAATGGTGCCAACAATCCAAACAACAACGGAAGTGCTGACAGGCTAACGCTGTTAACCTGAGGGGGAACCAGAGGGTGGTTTGCTACATTCCTGCAGTCGGTCGGGACGGCGTTATCAACTGTAGCCCCCACATGAGAGCAGTGCAGAGCAGCGGCCAAGAGCAAACCAGTGGGGCATCCCAAGTGCACTAAAAGCAAGCGCCACCGGCCCGTTTATGTACAAAAATCTAGAAGAAGCTTGAACAACAACCGACACAGAGGGAGAGCGACTTAATTCACTGCTCAGGTAGACATTACTCCTCTTTATCTGTATTGCAAATAGTTTGCTGCTATATTATTGTTCAGAATGTTTAATACAGCTCCTTCAATATAACAGGCACCATTGCAAAGATTAATAACACCCAGTATAAAAAGGCATGAGGAAAGAATGCATTAACACCAGTTATGCAACTGTACAGGGTGTACTGTAACAGCTCTATTATAGCATCAAATGTGCAAAAACCATGGCATTTGGAGGTGCTCTTCACACATCAGCTCTGATGTAACTAGATGTGTGTGTCTGTTTGTGTGTGTGTGAGCATGTGTGGGTGCTCACATTTGTCTGCATGCGTTTAAAAAATGTAATTGAGATTTTATCAAACACATTGTTTTTACCCAGATATGAGGTCAATGTTAAAAGTTTCTGTTACGCATTCTAACTTTCTATTTTGTCACAGTGCTTTTCTTAGAGGTTCATTTGTTTATCTTTAATTTTGGCCTTGTAATTCCAATCGACGTAATATCAACAGTGTCCGTGGTATTGTTCATACTGTATACATTTTCATATTATTTTGAAGTATTTCTTGATCGAGAAATATCTAAGTACCACAGTTACATTTGCACAGGCTGCTGAAACCAGCGGTGTTAGGATATTTCTATTAGCCGTTATATTGAGATTTCTCACTGAATATGAGCTTACGCCATCTATTGTAAATTGGGTTTGAGTATGCACCAGCTCACGGACAGAATTCTTGTTGTCAACATAAATTTGCATCTAAATGCATACAGTTTTGGTCCATGCTCCACGCTGGCATGTGGAAGACATTCTTAATGCGGTGCATAATTTTCCCCATGAAATATTTTGACCATCCATCCATGAGGCATAATTGCATATTGTATGTATCTTAAGCCATAGACAAAGGCTCAAATAAATCAGAATACTGAGAAAAGCAAATTGGGGAGATTAGACTGAGGGACTAAGGCTGATCTTGTTGGGATCTTTTTCCTTATCCCAGTTAGGATTATCACAATATGTTGCTCCTGACAATATGCCAAGACATAAAACTAAAGCCAAGGCAGCAATATAATTAGGGCTTAGCCATATTTGACCCTAGGTTAAGAATGGTATGGCGCTCAGCCTACAACCTCAAGTTTTTAGAATCAGGTTATCTGTCAATACAAAGTCAGATATTTGCAAAAAACTGAAAATGTCACCATCAACCATAACATTTAAACTTTACACAGCTCTGGTCTTTTAAGTTGCAGTACAAATAGGTTCTGCATAGCTCACAGGCTCAGTAACTCTCCCTGCAGCCAAAACTCAACCAGATTAAGGCTGGGAGTTTATTTCAGGGAATATCACTGACTGTGTTTACATGCACCAAATAGTCCGTTTTTTTGCACTATTCATAAAAAGACATTAAATCCTACTTAACTGTTAACTGCTAAAAATGTATATTCAACAAATATTCCTGTTTACTTGCATGCATGCACACTCAGATTTTCGGAACAGGTTGCAGACTGTTCTACCATGCAAACCTGCCTCCTTCTTTCAATCCTTCAACTATGAAAAGGTTGTCATTGCTAAATGTGTGAATATTCAAAAACCTTTTAATATCTTGAAGTGAAGTATCTCAAAATGTTTAATTGTTTTCCTTCCGATTAAAATGTTGTTTTTTCTTTTGGGCATGCATCTCTGCAAACTGTGTATAACTACTGTACGAGGCAAAGAGCTGACCGTAAACAGGCCAGAGGTCCATTTGAAATTCTGAATATTGTTATTCATATTCCCCTCAGTTCAGATTGTTCAGAGAGAGATGCCAAACTAGCAATATTTACATTCCCACCATCCTTGTCCAAATTTTAGGAGTGCAATTTAAGTGGAGTGATTAGGTATCAGACACAGGCCCGAAGTCATAGACAGATATATACTATTGAAAAAAATATGTGGGTTTGGCAATGTGGTACAAGCAAGATTTGCTGTCAACAGAAATGGTTTTGTGGTTGCATCATTGCCCAAAAAGTTGTACTGAGACTCACAGTCTACATCTCGATTGCTGCTGTTAAAATGGAGAGACCTGAAATAGCCTGAGGATATGTGACAATCACTGAACCCTGGCTCAGTTCAACTATTTAACAAAGAAAAGGAGTCTGAAAACATGGTGGTGGGGTATGACAGGTAGATGGAGCCGATGATATTCTAGAAGGAAGAGAGATAAGTGTTTTAAAAGAGCAAATTCGATCAACTGAGTGGTTTGGGAAGAAATGAAAGGCTGAGATTGACACGTGGAAAGCACCAGGGTTCTTGCATCTTGTCCCTCGTAATTACAGCCTCTTTTTCTTGAACATGGTATCAACTTGGACCTCTTGGAAAAAGCTTCAAGAGACACGCTGTATTTGACACAGTTGGCGTTGCAGAACTTTATTGAAAAAAATGGAAAGAGTTTAGATGGTAAGGAGAAAAACAACTGGTCAGGCTGCCAAAATGTGATCCTCTTAAGTAGGAGGTAGGTAAATATACATACGCGAGTAAGCGATGCCTTCAGGCTACCTGGCAGCTGTCTACTTTAAACAAAGCAGGGAGAAACCATTCCTAAAATCTTAAGCAAAGCATTTTTTCCTGGTCAACTAATCTAATTAAAGTGATTTATTTGGACCCAGATAGTTTCAAAAATATTAACAATTACACAGGCTATGTAATGAGAGACCAACACTATTTTTCTTCTAATGAAAATGTAAAAATAGAACTGAAATTCAACTTGCTTTGTACCACCTGGATAGTGTAATATGTACATTACATATTGATAACTTAGCGGACAAATTGCATCAAGACTACTTCAAAAAGGTATTTGAATTGCACATAGTCACTCAGCAGAGAACACACTGAACTGAAATGCACTTGCCATAAAAAAGTATGTGAAAATAAAGTGCATATTCTCATTGTGTGACTACACTTTTTTACTAAAATGCACTTGCCACATTTTTATTTGATAATAAAAAACATACTGTATTCTTATCTTAGTGTGTCACTGACAACTCTTAAGTCCCATGTAGATGCCATTAACACCATGTGTGTGAAATAAAGTGCATTACTAGTAAAGTTGTCTGTCAATATGGCTGGGTCCTTCCCATTTATGTTCTATTCCTCGTCTTACATTGTACTTCGGGGCTACTCTCTCTGGCCACTGCACCGCTACATCCATCATGTGTCGGCAGGACTGATGTGTGATCACATAACGCCGCTCTACAGTTTATGAACACTTGCTTGTGAGATGCCATGTTTTGATTTTCGCCGGATCATGTGATCGTTAAAATAATTATCTTGATAGTAAGCTAAATCGTTAATTTTTGCACAGCCCTATTTAATACATCTGTTGAGATAATAGAGGTTACCACATGTTGACCTTTGGCTGACCTGCCAGCAGCTGATGGGATCTGTTGTTTTCAAGCATTAGAACATGTTGTACCCAACTTGCCCTCCTTCCTGTTATGTTTTAGCAGCTCCGCATTCGCTCAAAACGGCTACTATAAGTAATCGTATGACTTATAATCAACTGATCTAAGGCAAAGCTGAGCAAAACCACTTGTGAAACCACACGCCGGCTGTTACAAAATGGCATATATGGATAGAATTTTCCCGTATATTACTTCATTATTTTAATTCTTGCTGGTTCACACTGAGAATCCATCTACACAAATTATAGCATGTATAAACAAGCTCAAGAAGAAAAATCCACCTCTAACCATCTATCCCACTTGCCTCCTCATCACTGACAACAGCCATCTCCCATGCTCATAAATGCTTCCTAAATGGATCATGCAAATCAGACTATGAATTAGCAGGAGGGATCATGATGATGTGTTATCCGTCTGTGGCGTTGCACGTCCCTGATACCACATCGCTAATTGACGATCACTGTCATTGTACAGCATTTGAAAATAAGTTCAGTGTTGGCCCCAGCCGCATAAATTAAGATGCGTGCTGTTACCTAATTGCTCTGATTAGCATGAGCTCTGTGGCAACAGCAGTAATGCTAATCAGAGAAGCACATCTGTACTAACTGGACTAAACCCGATCTGGCAACTCCCTAATGGCAACATTTACTATCAATGCAGGAAGTAGTGTGCCCTTATTGCAGCAAGGCAGAAAAGTAAGGGTGGGAGGTCGGGTGGTCGAGCGGCAAGCAGCTTATTTTATTTGAATGCAGAATGTTGGAGACTGCATCCCGCACCAACCATGATCATGTTTAATGCAAGCTAAAGTATGTGACAGGGTTTATTATTGGCAATTAGTATGTTCAGTGCCATTTGTTGAGGGGATTCACCTTTCTACTCCAACCACAGTTGGTCACCATAATGGATCCAGCCACTGAGCAGTCCAAAATAATAATAAAAGAGAATAGTCCGCAAATATGTGACAAGAACTTCCCTCTATTCTCCAATACTTGCCATTCATGGAATATTTCTCCTCGGCTGAGAGGAATAAGTCACACTACACAAGCTGGCACCGTGCTGATTGTAAGGTTTGTGTATAGGCTTTAAATCACCACAATAACTGATAAGTAATGCTGTCACGACCATCATCTTAGAGACAATCATGATTAGCATGAAGTCATGCCACTGCATAATGGTTCTCTGTAATCTGCAAAGCTGCTCATTCCGGTAACCATCAGAGATATTTAGACAGATGAGTGATGTGCTATGCCAGTACAGGTAAAAGCAGACAGCAAAGGGTGACAATTATGGTTTATACGGCTGAAAGAGATGCACTTTGACCCATGAGGAATACAGGGCTACAGTGGTTTAGAATACAGAGGATTAAAAAAAGCCAGCAGAAAACTGGGGAACTTAGAAATGACATGTAACGGTACTCACATATTAACAAAATGCATATCTAAAACTTGTAATGGGCAAATGCTGTGATGTCTAAATAGCAAAAAGGGTGAATAATTATTTTCATTCTCAATTAATCACTTAAATTTTTTGTCTAGAAAAGGTCAGAAAAGCCCAAGGCGAGGTCTTGGAATTGCTTGTTGTACTTGCTCAACAATCCAAACATATTTAGTCCAGGTTTGGAAGGACATTTATTGATGGTAATGACATTATTTTGCCAATCTTGAGTAATGTAATGGATGATGTTACCAGCTGTATTTTCAAGTAGCCTGTGAGTAACCTGATTACATTTTCCAAGGTACCCGCAGTGCAGAAAAGACAGAAAGTATATCTGATCAGAGGAAAACCAAATGATTTATTAACAATTGGCTTATATATGTTCAATAATCAATTCCATGTGTATAACCCTACCAAATCCTTAGCTTCTCAAATGTGACTGGCTGACAAACCTCAAAATACAACAAACTTTATTGTTACAATACTTTGACTTTGTGATAAAACACAGATGCTCATTTCTACAAAGCGCTATAAAAAGGAACACGACGAGACAAAAGACAAAACAAAAAATACAAGATAAAACCAGAGAAGATGAATTACCTCCCATTTGAATAGAGTTAGCATCTGTGACACAGATCTATAGTTAATGCAGCCTGGAGGTTGACTAACAGTGCATAATTGGTCATGGGAAAATCAGACAGAGCAATATCATGAGTGGCCTATATTTGTATCTGAACCATTAATACATGACTTACTTATGGATGGTGTTAAATCATGCGTACCTTCAGTAATTGATTCAATGTCTCTCCTTTGGTGCAGAATGCAGACATCAGGAAGTGCTGATAAGACACTAAAACAGGCAGCCATGTAAATCCGGGTGAGAGGGGCACACGAGTAAAGAGAAAGGGTTCTTCATACTTAAAGCCTCAGACTGACAAATTGCCAGTTCAATCACTTTTAACCACTAAGACAGACTGGGAGTTAGAGCAGTCCACCTAGCATAGCAGGCTAATGAAGTGCAGAAAGGAGATTAAATGACAGGGACTGTAAAAGCGCTGATGGTTGCAACATAGGACGCTGGAGGAGGGGTAGAACCTCCCTGCCAGTTAAGTCAAAACCATCAACACAGCAGGTCGGGCCTTAAACCAGTCAGGCAGTTGGAAATTCAGTTAAGTCAGGTGTCAAATCCAGTGGAGCAAATATTACTGGGACCACTACATGTCATACCCAGGGATTCACGCTACAGACACAGACGCATATGTCAAGGACAATATCAGAGTTTTGGATAAAAAATGATTTGACTTGCTCATAATGGGATCATTACGATACATTGCAATGTGACTATAATAACAGCTGGTGAAACATTTGCGCATCAAATCCACCGTGAATGATTCCATTACACCACACAGTGTTATCAATGAGGAACATGCTCCAGCTTCCTCTATCACTGCAAGACACAAAACCAGCTTTTGTGCTTAGTTGAAGACAGGCACCGATCGACACCCTAACCCGTTGTGTGATGCTCGTGTTTTGTGTATGCGTATGTTATTCACTCCAGATTAAATCCACTCAGAGCCGTGACAGAACAGGCTAAATCCAGAGGCTGCAAACATCGGCAGCAGAGCACAACAGCAGATTCTGCTGACAGCAGAAAAGGGCCGGCCAATGTTCTGTTTATACACACACTACTAAGATCCAATGTGATAAGACAGCTGAGAGATAGGGAAGAAAGAGGCAGACGGCAGTTGTCTCTTAAAACACTTCACAAATAGGGAATTTGTTTCTCACTAAGTGTGTCATGTTGTGCATTGTGTCTTCATGGGGAAGCAGGGTGACTTTGTGAGGAAGTCATGCGCGAAACATCTGGCCTACCAAAGCATCCCAGTATTTCCAAAAGGGGTTTAAAGGAGCAGTAAGAATAGTATGACAGACCCTACAAATCACAACACGTAATAGTCTTTACAAGAAATTAACACTGAATAATGAGCGCCTGATATGAAGAATCTAAATAATCAAGAAAGATATCTGGAGAATTTATTAATATAAAAGCATTTTGTATGATCTTCAAAGCACATAATAGATAAATAATCCATTTAGGCAAAAATCGTATGGGAAAAAACTCGAAAAAAAAGATGAATCCTTTAATCCCATTTTACAGTTCAAATCATATTTAGCAGTGCCATATTTTGTAGATTAATAATCTAATCTGTTTTGTGCATTCAACTATCCACGTGCCTTTTTCTAGGAAGATTTACAGACATGACGTGTGTGAGAGTGCTTTGTTTCAGACAAACAGCAAGTATTTTCTTTTAAAAAGGACTTTCTGTAGCTGCCTGATCCTCCACTGGTTGTTTCCCTGGAGAGAAGCCTGACATGCAGGCTGTCAAACGTTCAGTACAAAAATGACAACCCACACTGCACCTTAGAGCTGCTGTATTTGTGTGAATGTGTGTTCTATGTTTGTATTTTTGATGGAAGACACTTTTCTTTTCCCTGCCAAAGAGTTTCACCAGAGATTCAGTTCTGTTCGCGTCAAAGTCTGCCAGAAACTGCCAGCTCCACCAAAGAAATTCAACAAGAATTATTTTCATGCACAAGGGCCTGTATGAAAGTCCATGTACTGTACATGTGCAATGTGTTAGTGAGATGTTTATAGGTAATCATCAGTTAATATCGCTGGCCACTGCACACACACATTCACACCTCCATGCACAAACATACAATTTCCTGAACTGGTCCCTAAAGGTGGCAGTGGTTTTAAAGCCATTGTGCCCAATTATTGAGATTAAAAACACACCACGAGCTCTTCTGTAGGGTTAGTTTACCACCATGCATTATTTAAAACTACAGACATATCACTTAAAGATAAGAACAACTGTCATATTTATTTATCAGCGTACCATTGCTGCCAGTAACGAAAGAGCTTCATCCCTGAATTGTAAACGCATTTCCATGCTCATAAATAGTCACGCTGTATAATGTAATTGTATTAATGTGACTGATGAGTAGCTTATGCAAAACGATGTGACTCAAGCAATCCTTTAATTCATTTTATAGTTTTTAATTCAAGTCTTTGAAAGTCATTGCAGATGTTTTTATTTTACCAACCGATGGTGAACAGTAATCTCCATCGAGATGAAATGTATTCAGTAAAGTAAAGCAGAAGCCTATTTTTAATACTTAAAGCCTTGACAGTGACTCTCAAAAAGTGTTTCCTTCTTTACCTCCCTTTCCACATTGTCAACCAATTACCTCACGATAACTGCTCCCTCATCTTTGCCATTACAGAATTTGCATTGTTGCCCCTCGTTTCATTTTGAAACAGACGCCATCTCTGAAATATGGCGCAAATACATTTTTCATCAAGCTGCATGCGGCTACTGGGCAAAACAGTAGCAGACAAATGTGCTGAATGATTTAATTAGACATGTAGAAGAAGAGCAGCTACCGCACAGACTTATATTTGGATGTGAATACACATTGGGTAAAAAAGTGTCACTCTTGCCAAGGCTATGAGGTCTTCAAGAAGCCAAACTGAAATTTACACTAGAGAGGGGAAGTAGGAGAATAAATTGTGAGATTCCAGACCATTATTGTCAACATTATTAAAGTATAATTTTTTTCTAGTAGTACTTCTTTCACATGCTGTCCAGTATTGATTTAAACCTTGTGTTTTTCTGTTAAAACACCTACGCAATAGATTTAATATCAATACTAACAAAATCATTTTGAACGTCCCTGTACCACAACACACCTCACTGTAGCTTTGTGCAGTTGAGCTACCAAGGAACTGCATCATCATCACAATAACTTAAAGAGACTTGAGTCAAATGTACGCCTCCATCTCTTGTTGAAGGTGGTCTACGAGTGTGACGGAGAGAAAAAGAGTAGAGGCCATTCCAATATGAAAGGGTAAACATTTTTTCTAAAGTAAAACATTTAAGCCGCACTGAAACCTTTCACCATGTTTGCTGATGTTTACACTTGTGTTCAGGCCTCCTTTCTTCTATTTCACTAATGGCCTCAGCTTTACTGCAGGTCTGTCTGGGATACGTTTTGTAGGGTTTAAAAATCTTGACAGTAATTCAGCAGTGCGATAAGGGCCTTAACATGTGAAAGGAAGTATTTGTTTGCGACAAGGCTGCAAGGCAAATTAACCGAAAAAGATGCTTGTATATAGTATGGTTGATTTGCGTTTTGAATCAAGCTTGAAAATGACCTTTTTTGGCATGTGAGTTTGTATCTGCGTCTTCTGGTTGAACAAACATCTTTGTTAGTCCTTAGGTCATATCTGTGTTTAAGATCTTTGAATGGCCTATGCATTTAAACATTTACCCCTAGTACCTGAAAGGGCAAGTCAAATTTAAATTCTGTGTACATCTTTGTTAGTTGGGTCAATACATGGGCCTTCAATTGTAGAAGGGAGATGATACTGTATTGTAGAAAGAAAGAGAGACTTTCCATTACTGGAAATTACTGGAAATGTGATCCTGCCCTTTCCATGAATAGCAACAGTGGATCCTTAGCTCAGTATGTCCTATCTGTTTTCTATTTGGATTAGTGCTGAGGTAAGCAGACAGGCCTTTTACTGCTTCATTTCCACTGGGGAGTGGGTTTTAGTCTGTGTGAAGAGCTCATGCTGGGACACACACACACATACACAAACCCCTCATTCATAACAACTATTTCTCTGGAGACTCTTTAGAGTAACAGATAGCTATTCATTACCAAAAGCGTTGATGCTTTTGGGATTTGTGTATGTTTCTCAGTGTGTCTACAGTCTGAATGTGTATGTAGTGTGATTGTGTTCCCTGCACTCCCAGTCACTCTTCCTCTGTACAAGTACTTTGTTCTGATCAGTGAAAGAACTTCCCATGTGGCACTTGAGTTTGGTCAGCATCGCAATAGCGAGAACTGCCCTGGTGTGACATCCAACAGATTGCCATGACAACTAAGTGAAATGACAACCTCAGTTGTTTTCTGGACTTGACTGGACACGGACAAGTATCAGCTACCCACCTGTCGCTCTTGTAAGAGTCAATTATTTGAGTAACAGCAACGATGCTGCACTACAAGTCCATAACTTTTAGATTATTCCAGTGTTCCCATTAATTACCTGCCACAGTCTAGGTGAGCACGCCGCATTTTCATTATGGACCAAAAATATTTTGACCCAATATATATTGTAATCTTAAATACATGGTACATGCTATGATTCATTGAGGGCTCCTGTGTGCGGCTTTTTCATGTGATAATGCTTCAGGCAAACTGTCAAAGCTATAAAACATCTGTAATCATATGATTTATAACCTGATATGCAGATGTTCCTCTCTCCCTAGTTGGCTATGCCCTTGCAAAGAATCCATTAAGAGCTGGTGAAACATGTTATTTGATATGGCACATATATAAAATATTCATAACATCACAGGCACACTGCCTGTGTCATAAGTGACAGTTTTAACGCACAAGTATCGTTAAGACTAGATGCTGTCTGTGCTCATCTCCGTTTGAATTCAGTGAAATGTTATTCCAGTCTATTTAAGTTGTTATGTCAGGCCTATGCTGAATGTATAAAAATCAATTAGTAGGTTATCTCTATTGATTTGATGTAAAGTAAGTAAATAAACGAGCAAGGCAGCGAAAGTTAATTACTTATCAATGAAAGCCTTTAGTCACAGAAATGTTACATGTGAGTTTGTTATTTAAATCATATTTAGATATTAAAAAATAAGATATTAGATTCAATAGTTTTTGGCGAACAAGCCAAATACTTCCAGATACCTACAGATACTGATTGTGATTGGATTTTCAGGGAAAACGTAACTCAATGGAGCTATAATGACAGCATTAATCAACAACTTGGAATGAAATCCATTTTGTATGTTAAGAAGGTGCCAATTCCATGAACATGTCATCAAATTGTTCATTAAATGAGCTGCCTCATAGAGAAACTGATGAAAAGCCAAGCAAAGTACTGGATGACATCTGCCTCCATTAGCCTGCAAGCACTGGAAGATATTTTATATTTACCTTCCGCTTCATACTTACACACATTCATCACACATTAGACTGCAGCTCTAGAAACCAGGGAGCAGCCTATTACTCTTAATGGAATACAGACAAGTCAAGCAAAATGCAAATTAACATGCCTCACCAGGGTGAAGACTTAATAGAAGCTTATGATTGACCCACATTTAATGTAAACTCTCACCGGGTAAAATGTATCCCTGTGGCAGCGCTCAATTTTCTTCACTGACAGCCACCATTCAAATCCCCTTTCCCAATCACACAGTTGCCTTGGAAACACCAGCAGCTGCCAGGCAGTCGTTTAAAAATTCCAAAATGAAGCGCCTGGATCTCTGGAAATTCCAGTGGGGGAATATCCTCAGCCAAAGACACAAGGCCTTAAAGTAGGAGACTAACACACATAACCACAGACTGTTAATTCGTTTTCCATAGCACCTTGTTTTGGGAAACGGTGTATTAAACAATTATCTTGCGTGATCTAAAATGGCACAAAGGAAAATTGAATGAGGAAGCTGGGCTAAGCTGTGTACTTAGTGGTTTATGTTTTATGGAGTCCTTTTATGCTCCAGACCATCTTCCCTGTTTGTTCAAGCACAATGCTGCGCTGCTGAGCTCGTTCATTCTAGGTTTTGTTTAATCACAGCGCACAAACTGCTGTTGCGGGTGAACAGGACAATTTACTGGCCAGACATGTTAATTAGACCCTGTTTGCTATTCAAGCAGATAGGAGGAGTATAAAGTCCCACTGTGTACAAACACTTATGATTCCATATTAAGGTGCAACAGTCTGTGTCTGTTCAGGAAGAAGTTAATGTTCTACTAAAGGTCCATTTAGTCGCTGCCCTGGAGCTGTTGATCATGTCACGTGATCTTTATGTTTGCCCACTTTAGAGGCTAATTTAATTGTGCATTGTTGTGTGTGGAGTAACACATAGCAAATGGAGTAGACTTTATATAACTCATAATTTAGGTATGCTATGCTCACACAATATTCCAGGTGTTTAGGTTCAGTTAAAAGCAATGTGGCATTTTTATAAGCGTAAAAAAAATGACCAAAATGATTTCTAGGTCTACATCGGGGTTAAAATACTCAAAACCACAGCCCTCTTTCAACTAAAGTTTTACAAATACTGATGGGAAAAACAGTATGTAGCAGAAAAAAGATTATTCTGCATTAATACATCTAAATGATGTTACTGCATTAGAGGGAAGCTTCAGTTAACCACCATTAACAAGCCAGCTCACCCACCTCTTAATACAATACTTTCATCCTCTCAAAGCCAACAATTCAGCTTGCCAGGTCCATTATCGAGGTTTGGAGCGGAAAAAAACCCAGATTTGGCTATTCACACCTACAGTTTTGCCCTTCTGCAGCCTCATATTACTCAGACTGCTACATGTCCTGAAGGCCAGCAAATGGCTTCAGTTAACTCGCCTGTATTGCATGTAATAAAGACAGAAGGTCACTCCAAAATCACAGCCAGCCTCTCTCTCAAAATGTTATCCTGCAGAGCCTGAAATTTTAATGAATGCCTCAGCCAGTCCAGAGGAATACAGCAGGGCTGCTCGATACCCAGACATCTTATATTACTGTCCGAGAGATTGTTGCCAAGGACCCACAAGAGAAAACTTCAAGGTAAAAAGCTAGTTAGCTTTAACCAATGTTAAAACCATTTTACAATGCTACGAAATCATTTGTGTAATGGATAAAATACTTGGTAAAATTCCACCAATGTTGCTTTTCAATCCGCTGTCTGTCTGTATAAAAGTCTCTTTGCTTCACCATACCTTCTCTGTAACTTCACTAAGAGAGGAAAAAAAAACTGAACAAGTAATCTTCCACATCTCCCATGTCAAACAACGTGCCCAGTAAATAACACAGACAGCGCCCTTGTTTACTCAATTATAACCTCAGACCACACCTTCAGAAAGTGTTTCACCACGACACAGTAAGGGAACGAGTCATACTGCTGAAAATTATTATTTACACTGTACTACTGAAGAAAAGCAAAGGCTGAACTAATTTTAGCTCTAGCTGACCTCAGAGACCACAGGTTGCCCAAAAAGCAAGTTATTATCCAGATTTGGAACTGCCTGTCCTTGGGCAGACAAATTAAGACAATAAATGGGTTCCCTCCCAGTTGGTGATTGGCTTTATGTCATTTTGATAAAAGGGTTCCTCCGACAGAGCAGGTCTGTGTCTATTTTTAACAATTTCCGATTATGCCATTTTTATCCAAGAACATATTTGACATACCTGGACACCTAATGTGAGTTAATTAAACGTGCCTCTCACTTTATAGAAAGCGGTCTCTTTTGGAGAAGCTCTGCAAATGGTCTGGCTATGCGCGTGTTCCAGGTTCCGATCACCATTAGTGGTGCGTGCTGCAACAGCCCGCACAAGGCAAATGCTCTTAAAAGGCCATATTGTTCTCTGATGGGAAATTACAGACATTTCCAGTATGGACAGATGAGTGGTGTATTTAAATCTAAGAATATTTCCCCTTCTCAGATAAGCATCATGGGTATTTATTACTAACACAAGAGCCCTTTACTGCACTTTTGGATTATTGGTCTGCTGGGATTATTTAACAAATCTTTAATAAAAGGCTTGGGTATTTATTTCTCTACACCGCCTAGTAGATAAGTCATTCTTTATACAAAATGGTGCACAATACTGTAGCAGCTGTTGTTCGGCATCAAAGAATGTCGTTCCATGTGTTAACCTCAGTTATATAGACAGTCTCTTGTTGCTATAAAGGAAATATAAACAGATACCTTGCTGAGATGTATACAGTACATCCTTGATGAATCTGGTATTGTAACCAGGACACATTACAGTGTGGCTTGTACCTCAGTTGCCATCAGATTTTTTTAAAGTTAAGACAGAGAAAACTTTGCAGATTGCATGCGATTTGGAGAATTTGTACCTCTCCAGATTAATCTACATTGAATCATAACACAACATTAAAGCAATAATGAAAATGAAGCAGCAGGAAGTCTCTTGAATGCATTTACGAGTTAATGATGGAACTATCTCATGTAGTCAAATTATCTGGTGCTAGCTGCTGCAGCTCTGAGGCTGCTTTCAAACCAGCCATTAAAGTTTCATTCCTTTTAAGCTAAAACATGTCATGACTTGCATATTAAAATGTCCCCTCTCCAGGAAAACCCAAGCCAATCTTTCCTAAATATTTTGACAAGTTAGATGTTCAAGGATTTCACAGACGCAACAAATCAAATCTTGCACAAATGGGCCCAAATGGCAGGCATGTCTTCTTATTTGAAGTGCTAACGCTCCTTCAAGAGTAAGGTTCATTTTAAAATCAGAGAAACACATTGGTCCTACAGGACAAAATGCATCAAAACCACTCATCTTCATGTAGCAGCAAAATAAACCCACACTGGATTGGAAGTTCTCAACCAAATATATATTAGAATGATCATTAGGGGATTGTAACTAGTTAAGGAATATATACTTGTTGCATGCGGAGTATCCGTACAATTTAAAAAGTATGAAGACTGAAACGACAGCAACATTGACAAAAGGCAAGACATGACTGGTTTTCCTCCATCTCTTCTCTCTCGGAACAAGTCTTCCATCCCTTAGTCATGGCTCACAGAACCAGACTGATTAAACTCCACTCCAGTGCCTGTTGTAATTATACACACCAGACCTCAATTTGTGTTTATTAGTGCTGTGGTATTTTAAAACCACGTATAACAGCAAATTGAAACTGGTTGCACAGGCTGAGGGTTTGGATGGCGGCCATTTTGTTTTGGTCAGAATTCCATGAAATTGTCTATTGCACGTGTGCCCATTTACTCTCTGCTAACTGTGGGTATATGTTTTTGATTTGCATTTCATTGTATTTTTTTTTAATATAGCAGTCCTCTATGCCTGTGAGTGAAAATTGACAACACATGTTTGAGTGACAGGTATCATAGCCCAATCAGAGTCTTGTCTCAAGGGCAGAGAGGAGAGCTTGTGACTGACCAATGGGAGAGCAGCAGGTCACAGCTCCCTCACTGAGCCTTCAGACTCTGTTCACTCCGCCAGGGAGAAGTGCTGAGCTCAAGCCACTTTAAAATTACAAGGTCAGAGTTCCAACCACACCCATGTCTGTTATAGACACCCCTTCTCTCCCTTTCCACAAACACATAACCACATACAAAGGGGCGAGAGAAAACCAGCATACAGATGATCTTCCACTCATTTCCAAAACACAGATGTTTCTAAATTTGACAGATTGGAGCAAATTATCCTTTTAACGCATGTCTCTGTTAAGTGTGGGTTGGCTGTTAACTGGGTACAGTTAAACCAAACAGAAACATATGTAATTAAATGAGCCTTGACCAAAAGCTCAAGTTCGAGATGGGGTTTTTTTTCAGCAGTAACTGAAAATTGGCATAAATTATACAGATAGAAAAATACTCTGCACATTCTTTGTAACAACCTTAGAGATAAAACAATCATTAGAGGCATCATTTAATTGTGTATTTTCCCCTTATTTGCTTGTAGAAACACAGTCAACACGAGGTCATCCTTTTGGCCTCAGTCTATAGAGGCATAGTCACAGTAAGTCAAGATACTCATTATGTTTCCCAACTCAATCCTCCCAACGGTATTTTATGACTGTAAGGAGTAACTGCTGACAAGAATATTCACTGTTTGTCTGCAAATACACAATTTTTAACCAACTATGACTTATAAAAGGTCCCAGAAATAGCACCAGCATGTGAATTGTTTAGTCATCTTATGAATGTCCACTCATACAGTCATGTTAACTTTACATTTACACTTGTAAATTCCAATTGAAGCAGTTAAAAGTGACCTCATCTAACACACAACCTCAATCCAAAAGCAAACTGTATCAAACCAATGTAGGGAAACTACCAGGCCCATCTATTGAAACGAGAAGGGAAAAAAACAAAATCCACTTAAAGTGCAGCAGATTTAGATACTTCATTCAGTTGGTAATTATTAAATTACACGTAGATATAAATTCCCCCCCCCCAAAAAAAAATTCTTGGAACAGACAATATTCTTTTTATGATGAGAGAGATTGGCAGTGCATGTGCCTGAGTGTAGCAGCACTGCAAACAGTAAAACGGGAGGTTGGCAGTTCGATTCAATCATGATATAAATAGCAAAGCAGGTTGACACATTTGCTTATGACTGAAAAAAAAAATCAACAATTTTTTTTTATATATTTGTTGAAAATGTGAATGTGTGACAAAAGCCATGAGTTTTTCTCCATGATGCCCATATTACAGGACATTGATTTGGGGGCCAATGTGAATGCTTGGTGTGCAACAGTAACGTTTACATCCCTATAAAGCCAAACTACAATATTACCCTCCACTAACTTCAGAGAAAGGAGGCAACAGGCAACAGCAGGAACAGCCGGGGGAAATATGTTGTAAAAATAAACTCAGCCTCATTACTCCAGCTACTAGGCTTTATTCATATTTCATCACTATGCCAAGTTAACACCAGGAGAGAGCACTGTATTGTGCAGGCTGATTTGCAACACAAAATCATTCAGCAATGACAAATTACAACAAAATACTTCATACAAGAAGAAGTCATCTCAGGCAACACAGTAGAGTCAATACAAGGTCCCATTCTCACCGTGAACTCCAGATTCTGGCTTTAAGTGTGTCTGTCTAACTAATAATTGATATATTAACTTAAAAATATATATAAAAGGATTAAGAATTACATTTTTACCTAACTTACATTCCCACAGCAGACATTTTGCCTTAATTGACACAGCAGGGAAATCACAGGTGTTATTAGTCAACTATTTGGTTGACTGTCTTCTTCTTCTCTACGTTTAAATTGGCAGAATGCAGTAGCCAATTTTCGGTGCCCACTGCCACTTACAGGAGTGGAGTATGTATAGCAGGAGGTAGTTAACCTTACTAGTAATAAATAAAAAAACAAAAAAAAACAATAAATAAATAAAATAACCCAGAGTTGTCCTCCAGAAATAACTAGCCTGTCCTCCATTCAGTAGGCATGTGGTTTAATATGCTGTCTCATAGAGTGCTTGGTGGGAAGGGTAAGTGCAAAAGGATAACAGGATACATTTAAAAATCTAGCCTAGGGAATAAAATAAAATTTACTGTAAACAAGTACTTTTAACTATTTATATCCAGGCATGACTCAGCATGTTATGTGAAAAGAAAGAAAAAGATCCAATACAAAATAACACTGGATATCCAAGCTTGAAATTGAACAGCTTATGCTCCTGAAATGAGATATCTATCAAGTGGAAAATGTAACACCGTCCTTACTGTCCGACATCAAACTGAATTGCTTTTAGTCTTTTGCCCAGGACACAGATGCATTTTAGATGGCAGATTCGGCTGTCATTAACAATAAACATCCGATGACAATATCATCTGTTTTTATTAAACACATAGACATAATTAAAACTAAACCTACCATTGACTGTCATTACTCAGTTTATGGTTTATCTACTTAGATATTATATGGTGAGAAAAGAAAAAAACAAGTTAAACATCCTGTGTTTCTGACTACTAGAATAGTTTGAATCAAGCTAAAATAGTTGGGCCAGCTCATCCTTTAAATGTTCCCCTCAGGTTTAATTCTGATTCCTGCTGTGCAGACATGGCTCAGGTCATTCATGTTTCCAGTCACCACGGCAACAGTCACACTCAAATGTCATTTGCCTAGCAGGGTGCTCAGCTCTGGATCGCCTAACCCTACATCTGTGTGTGTTTGTGCATGTGCTAACAAGGTCAGTAGTTCAAACATTCTGCATCAACAAACACTTCTCCCCGCTGACCTTCCCTTCGTGGATTCAGTCAAATTGAACAAATCAACCCTTTTTTCATCACCTACCCGACATCCCTCACTTTCAACACTCATCTCTCATCCTCCCCTTAACTTACCCTTCAACCTTTCACAGGCACAGAAGCATATACATGATGAAAAACACAAATTGCTTAGTTAAATTAAGACACCACTTTGTTTGATAGTTTGGTTTACATAAAGAAGGGCTTATGACAGGCCACAAGGCCACGACCCCTGTACATTATATATGGGAAGAGCAAGTACAAGGAGAGGAGTCATTTTCCAGTACTGGCATATTTTTTTTTTGTATATATTTTCCTCAGATGTTTTTTTTTTTTTTATTTAAATTTTCTAAGCAAACTGAAAATTAAAATAATACTGCTGCTTGTTAATATTTTGATTATTAACAAGCAGCAGTTAATATGATTTTCCTATTTGTTCTTAAAACCATGGCAGACCAGATGACATTTTTACAAACTTGGTTGAATACAAGTATGGCCCTAGGAAATACCAATTTATGGAACTGCAGTATATCTTTTGTTAGATTGATCATAAAACCGCTACAGTCAATCATGGTCTGTTTTACCCCTCCAGCCAGCAATCAATGGTTTTATTGCAGTATGGCTTGTTTTGTTGTTTTTTTACTTGTTCATTCATTCGTGCAACCTAAGAATTCTATTGTTTTTTATGCTATAGTGCATTGTCTGGATTGTCTATAGTCTTTCACACTTAATTCCAACTACAAGCATGGTCACGCTTGAAGTCAAGAAGCATGTCATGTCATGTAAATCTTTCCTCCGACAGTAAATCGTCAGCTGAGCTGGAAGCCCTTCTGGTTGCTGCAGTCATTGATCCACACCATAAGTCAGTGCAAACACACTACTAGGTGAACTTACTGACCCAAATGTGCAGAATGACTGTGGTTAAGACAATTGCAGCTCTAAAACAAGATGCATTATCCTAATAGTAGTTTTGCTTTCTAAGGACAAGTGGAAAAATAGAAAGCCTCCCAGTGTAAGATAATTACTATGTTTCTTGTAGAAGACACAACATTTATCAAAAACCACGATCAGTGCCACTTAGAGGATCTTTGCCATTGCGTGTAATGCAAGTACAAAAAAGCTTGGACAATCAGCCATGAGTAAAAAAACACTTGTTTTTTTACAAGAGTTAACCTTCAAGAGCTCCACTGACCATTTCTTCACCTGTGCCATGACCTCAAAGAAACCAGAGAGCGCATTCGGAAGTCACTTAGTGTGATCAATACAGGATTGTGTTGCTCTAAGAAAAGGAGCAATACAGTTTAAGAGCACCGCAGACCATAAGCTTACAAAGCAAGCTATTACAGTGACTATTAGAAAATGCACTATGTCATACCTCTAACTGAAGGATTGAACAGATCTGCTTCTTGCTTTACAGTTGAAATCTATGACCAATTTCTAATTTATCTATAAATGTATTCCATTCAAGTTTCACCTGATTAGATTACCTAATGATAACTCGTCGTTGAATAAGATTGCTTTGTTTTTTTGTTGACCACTAATCATCTTTTCACTGTTCAGTCTGAATGCCTGTAGCAACAACTGCGTGTGTTTGCTGCCACCTAGTGTACAGATGCAAATATGGCAATACATTGAACCATTTTTCCCCAAACATTGCCTCATCTTCATGAACAGTATTTGTTTTAGTATGGACATATGTACCTACACTATGTTCACCATCACACTTGCCAGTACTCTCTATGCCTTATATTCACAATGCAGAAATAAAAATGATTTCATCTGACCAGAGTGACATTTTTCAACTCCTTATCTTTTTTTAAAAGATGCTTTAAGACAAAAAAAATACATTTTCCACTTTTATTTTCCATTGCACAGTAATCTCTATCTACAGAAATTGTAATTTTTGTGGCAGCAGATAAAGTCATAAACATCCATGTGAAAGTTGCATAAAACTGTACAAGAAAATTGGCTACAATGAGAAAAATACTGCAACCCACTGATAACTGTTGAATCCAGGACAGAAGATGGCATATGGCAGATAGACAGAACTCCCTCTTGTTGCTTGAGTGTGATGATTGTATTGGGTAAGAATACTGCATACTGTAGTGTATGGAGAAGAAACAAATCACTCAAAGATGTAAAAAAAAAAAAAAAAAAATTATAACATTGACAAAAAGAAAAAAAAACTGAAATACACAAATAACAGTTGGGTGGGAGGGAAAGACATTGAAAAGGTTTTAGGGGATGACCTCTAGCTAAAACTAGTTATTTTTCCTGAAATTGTTTTTTTCCCCCTCTTCTTTACCTTGGGGGTTAAAGACAGAGCTACCTACCAACATCCACACTACAATGCTTACTAAACACGGAGAAGGCCATATCTGTCGCTGTGGAACCAAGAGAGCCAGTGGAGGACTCACTGGAGGAAGAGAGAAAGGCAAAGACTTAAGTGAAGGAGATTCCAAGCATGTGTGCAAAGACCAAACATGCCGCAGTTAAAGTAAACCAGGATTTTGAGGTCATCCTCTTATGCTCAGTATCCTATTTGTATCTTTTTATCGTCATTGGTGGCTTTAGTTAGTGTAACAGACACTCAACTGGACACAGACTAGGCTGGTGAGACCAGGACATCAACATTAATTATTAAACAACAAAAATCTTAAATGATATCACTTAATTTACATGAGCACACCCTGACACGCATACAAACACACATCCCCAAACACACAGAAGAATACCATAAATATTGTGTCTGAGCTTTAGTGGAATGATGCAGGATTTTTGTTTTATGGAAACAGCCTTATCAACCAACAGTTTGGCCTCCTCAAACATTAAACATCAGTCCAGATGTTACATTTTATGACTTATTGTGAAACAACAGTACTATTGATGGCTGAGTTCCATTGCAACTTGCTCCATTTCTTGAACCCTGAAAATGATAGCATTCCTAAATGGACCTGATCCTGGGTCTGCACTCCATGGGTGAAGTAATACTGTATCACACATATTACCGTATACTGTATGGTGGGATGACAAGCCAGATGATAATGCAATGGAAAAGCTAAAGCAACTCTTTGGCGTCAGAAAAAATATGGCCTCTCTCCTCTTCTGTTGCTTGAGCAACCTCGACATTTACTTTCCAGTTGGTCTTAGATTGTCAAACTATTTACTTATATACAAATAAAGGTTATAAGCCTGGTAGACAGAGAGACACACCATACTTGCGCTTTAACGCAAATACGGAAAATAGAAACGGGATCATAATGAAGGTGAACGTTTCTGACACCAAACACAACAGTCTCTTGCACCTCAATAAATAAATATTAACAAAGAAGTAACACAGACCACTTCCTCATACAGACAACTGTCAGCAAAACCTGAAATATGTTTTAAATGTATGCCTTTAAAGGAGTACGCATCCGTATTTATATCATCCTGCATATATGCATACACATAAATAGGGGATACTTATGTGTTTGTCATTGCCATGTTCATCCAGATTTGGAAACTCCACCAAAGCTGGTTTGACTATCAGTGTATTTAACTGTGACCTCATCAGCATTTGTACAGTCAAAACTGTGGAAGCGTATGACATTAGAGGGTGAGGGAGGCAGGTCACATCAGGTCAACAGATGAAATTCTCAGGTAAACAATAAATGTGTGTGGTTCATAAGTACTTAAGATTTCAGAGTCAAGAAAGCTGATGTTGCCATGTCAGTGAGTACTAAATGATATATGCCTTTTATATCCTTGCCCTCCTTTTTTTTTTTAGATTCCAGCCCTTTTCTTAAGGAGAAATTAATTTGAATTGTTAGATAAAAGCCACCAAACATATTATTTCAACAAATCAAATATCATCCACTTTCACAACAATAGAAAAATAAGAGATTTTTCAATAATACAGACAGAGCAAAAAACCCAACGAATAACAAATAGAGGAATGGCAAGAAAATAGAAATTAACATACACACACGCACGCGCACACACGCACACGCACACACACTGTTGGTAACGATATGAAAGTCTGTAAGATACAGAGTAGAGTCTAGAGGTTGAGCGAGATGACGAAACATCCAGTGTACATCAAAATAGGTTGCTTTTATCCCGTGACTCTCTGCATAGAGGAGGCGTCACTGTCCCAGCACTTCCTGTAGCTCTCCAACGCCACTGTCTTCGGCCTCCTGTCTCCTCGATGGGTTATTCCTTTCTTTTGTACTTGTCACTCGGAAGTGGATACAGCGTTGCACATTTGTTAGATTTATGTATATATAATGATGTATTTAGATTCTTTTTCCTTCTTTTTACATTTTAAGAATATTTAGTAGTCTGTTTCTTCATTAGGTATTTGTCTTTTTTTTTCAGCTAAGTTCTTCGGTTTGAATACTGGCCCGGACGGGCCCCCGAGAGGAGACAACAATAAATGACATTTTGGCATATGAGAATGAAGAATCTCAAGGTGCGTGGGCCAATTGGCTACCTCGGAGGAAAAGTTGAACAGAGATAAACAAAGAGACAAAAACATTAAAAAAAAAAAGACACCATTTGCTCCCTCTGAGGTTGTCCTTCTCCTCTGTCTACCCCTCAGTTCCACCCTAAGACTGAGGTAAGAACAGTATTCAACATTGTGCTAGGGAAGAAAAATCCCAAGTGTCCCAGTGAAGAAGGCTTGGAGGGATGGGTGAATGGACAGACGGATGGGTGGGGGTCAGGGTGAGTCCAAATGAGCCAATGGAAGATGACAGCTGTGTCCATGGAGCTCCGCTCCTCCCCCGTCACTGATCAGAACTGGTACCATTTTTTGTCTTTGCACTTCAGCATCATCTGGAAACAGAGGAAATGTTGGAGTGAGAATATAGTTCAAATATGAGGAATACCTTCCAAACATGTGAGTTACACGATCCATGATTCTCATGATTAATTCAAGGCTCAAAAGTTCCTGGACTCTCTAACTACAGTACTGTGAACTTCCAACAGGCATATGGTGCCCTCTAGTGGGTGAATAGTTGTATGTGAGAAAGATTTCTAAAATAATTTGTAAAGGCTTATCACTCTGCATACACTGCACCACATGTGTTAAATGAACACATCTCACAAACGTTTGCTTTGATACAGAGTCTCTTCTTTTCTTAATAAGTCCATAACTCACACAGCTATTGTAACCAGCTCTGATAAGAACTGCAACTAAAAGAGCTGAAACAACTCGTATACAAACTTTAAAGAATATCTCCTACCCTTAGAAGAATATTCCTGAATAAACTATTTATTTCAAACGATACTTTATTTTTCATTCTGTGAGGCACTGCACACAAATATTTATGTACAAGCTATGGTATCCTTTCTGTGATGTCACATTGGGTTGACTGTTCTCTCCAGATCTTAGATTTGTAAACATGTTCTGTTTACCTCATGGGCATGTTTGGAGAAGGAGTCTGCGCTAGCCATCATGGCAGCTGTCCTCTCATCCAGCTCGCCCAGTTTCTGGCCTCTCTCATCCAGGGCTATTCGGGCGCGAGCCAGATCTCCAACGACACCAGACGCTGCTCCCTTCATGCCCTCAAGGCCACCTGGGCCTGGGATGTGCTGGGCCAGACTTCGGGATGCCTTTCCAGAGGATATCTCGCCAACTGAGTTAAGAAATGAGAGGCAATAAACAGCGAGAGACGTGTGTGAGTAAGAGTTTGAATCAACAAAGGACTGAACCACTGTATATCTGGGCATGTGAAGGTTTGGCATACATAGCTCCTCTCTGTCCAGTGACTGTGCTCCTCCCCCAAAGAGGCCTTTGAAGAAACCCCTGTTGGGTGCCTCTGGTGTCTCCACTGGTGTAAAAAGTTCACCCAGCATCTCCTGTAACATCACAAACACACACGTCATCCGGCTACATACATTTTGACTGTCTGTGTCCATTTGTTACATTGTTGTGTTACCCACTGCAGAATGAATACGCATCGTACGCTACACACAGAGTCTAGCATGCAGTTTCTAAGGTAAAATATCAATACCAATATACAGTTCTCAAAGTTATTTCCTTTATCTTATCAAGTTATTTTAAATGATCATGTCAGTTGACTTAAATATGAAATGCTTTCTGTGCAGTGCAGTATGCATTTCTCTTATGCTTCCATGACACGGGATATGATCTTCAAAACTCAAGATTTAAACCCAATATCCGGAACCATGACTCATTAAATCCATATGCATGCATACAGAATGCGAGCTGACCTGTAGGTTTTCACAGGTGTCCTGGCTGTAAGTGATCCTCTGGACCTCAGTGGGGGAGCAGAGGTACATGGCCTGACCCAGGTTGGTGAAGCAGAACGTCCTTGCTATCCGCATGTCTGTCAGAGGCAGGTAGTTTACATCCAGTAGCGGTCTCAGTCCCGGCACACTAGATAGGGGGACACAGAGAGGATTCATGTGTTTTTAGATCTATTATAAGAATATTAAGCCAAAAAATGCCTTTTATATTGTGGCCTTTGTCAGCACCTAAACACAAGATTAATGTGGTTGATGTTAATATTTCAACAACACATTTCAATCACCTGAAACATTGATGGCAATGTTTGTGCACCATTTTGAACAGGCAAACACACTGGCACACGCACACACACACACACACACACACACAAACACACAAACAAGCAGACAGCTGGGCATCCTTGCTTTGTCAGACACCCATATGGATGGCTGTTCTGTCTCTGTCTCTCTCCTCCAGGGACATGAAGATTAATGAGGATGAGCGACAGACTTAGACACCCCTCCACCCTTACACTTCCATACACTGCATGAAAATGAACCTGGTACGTCTGCATGTGTGTGTGCACGTATGTATGGGCAGTTTATAGCCTGGTCACTTGGTAAATTGAAAGGCTAAATCTGGGACGGTTATTTTAGTGTATAAGGGCACAAGTTTGTGTCTGACTTTGAAGGACAACTTGAGCAAAAAGAAAAGTTTAATTGAGGACATAATATGATGAGTCTGTTTGCCTCAGTGGTGACAGCATGTACGTCTGCCATTTAAAAGTTAAGACAATCTGTTACTCCCATAATATTGTTAAACCACACTTCAACTTCAACAAAAAACAGTTGTTTGACACATGTGGAATATAGGCAATTATGAATTAATAAATAACACACAAGAAAGCTTGAACGGAGAGAAACCGTCTTATAAGGAAATTTCCATCATCACAAAAAACAAATTGAAGTTATTCTGAAATCTGTGTTTTGAGACTAAACGCTCCCTGCTATATGCAGTAGTTTGCCGGCAGCTGTGAAATATATTCCAACATAACGGAAAGTGAAGGCTGTGGTTGGATTGGATTCACCCTCATTTAAATGCACTGCATTAAAAGTTTCAAGTTACAAGACGTTTTAGAGCAAAAACAAAACAAAACTTCCAAATAAACTTCTCACACTATCTCTGCAGCCTAATCCTCTTCTCCAAAGTCCATCTGTGTGCTTCAGAATGTCCCAAATACTCCTATTCATTCCAACACATGGCTCAATACCCAACTACCATCTCAATCCTCATGCACGACCCTGATAAGCTCATAAGCAGGCACCTGTGCCCGCCTCTTGCTCTTCTATTGGTCGGAACTAAACTGGCATGGCTCTCTCATTGGCTAGCTTACACATTGACACTGTGCTTCTTTATTATCATTTTATCCCTTTTAAAGTGTTTCATACTCAAAAGAGGTCATCATGGAAATACTGACCCTCCAGCATCTTTTGTCTATTGTGAAAACTGTTATCTGTGAAATTAATAAAACATACAGAGCACAAAAGAAGGCCAATCAAAACTACTTAGATCTAACCAGATGAACATGATTCATTCAAAGGGACTTTGATTGATACATTTTAATAAAAAACAGCTATTTTTGTCTGGCGCAGACTGACATGTTTCTCACCTGAGGGTCATGATGTGGCCGTTGGCGCAGAAACAAGCCAGACACACGCCTTGGCTCATCTGCACCACATCTGCCCGCAGGATGAAGGAGGTCTCTGTGATACTGTGTTTATAGATGCAGGTCTGGGAGGGGAGGGAAACCACTTTGGCCTGTTTCTCCGAACACACCACGGCGTACTGGCTCTCGTTGAGGTCCTGGGAGGTGGAAGGGGACACTGAGACGGGCCGGCGCTTACGGACCTTCTCTCTTTCTTCACCATCTGCTGTGACGTTGGGCTCAAACCAAGGCTCAAAGGCGGGGGGCAGCATGGAACCTGTAGAGTCCAGGAAAGCCATCCGCATGACGCTGCCCTTCAGCCGCACCAGCATGCCTAATGAATGGAAAGAAAATGGCTTGTTACTGAAATTTGAATATAAGTTTAATGGAAGACATTATATGATGAGCCTATTTGCCTCAGTGGTGACAGCATTTATTTCTGCCATTTAAAAGTTAAGACAATCTGTTACCCTCTAATCATTGTTAAACCACACTTCAATTAAAAAAAAAAAAAATTTAAAAAAATATAGGGAATTATGAATGAATAAATAACATATAAGAAAGCTATAACAGTTTTTAAGGATATTTCCATCATCACAAAAAAACTAATTGAAGTTATACTGAAATCTGTACCAGCATGCCTTATGAATGGAAAGAAAAGGCTTATTACTGAAATTTGAATATAAATTGATTTTTCATAGTGGCACTGTTGTTTTAAAACCCTTTAACTCTGATTTTTTTAATAGACAATTTTGTGAACGTCATTAGACAGCTTGCACAATTCAATCTGTTTTGCATCTTCTATAGCAACATAACTGCAATGCATTACTCCATTTTCTATCACTCCCTCCCGTCTGATATCCCATCACCCACCTGTTGGAGAAATGATAACTGGCTGCAGTTGCCGTTGCTCCCCAGCAGGCGGCAATGTGAGAGCCATAGCAAGCACCGTGCCCAGAGTGGTGCCCACATACAGGCAGGGTGTCAGAGTGCTGTCCCCCTTCCGGGCAAAGGTGTCACTGAAGTGGAAGGAGCTGATGGCCTCTCGTGCTTCCTTGTCGATACTGGTGACGCTGGAGGAGCGTGAGCGGCTGAAAGAATTGTCCCGGTGGTCTAATGGGTTGGCACCCCGCGGCGGGCATACAGACAGGAGGACAGTAAGGAGAAAACAGAGAGAGGTAAAGCACTTGCAAAGCAGTGAAATCACAAGGCAGACAACACAGATGTGGACACTGTACATGAAAAACTAGAGTCATACACAACAGTTTTACATAGTGTCCTGGTAAATGAAACACATTGGACTGTAAAGGCATTTGAAATCTGACAGGAAACTCAAGACATATTACTATTTTATTCATGACTGAACTCTGAAAGATACTGAAGATATAGATGCAGCAAATTGGGATAGAAATCCAAGAATATGGGCTTGCATTCTTATCAGTGGGTAAATATATAAAAGCCTGGTCTAATTTTATCTCTCTGACAGATTGGTTAACAGAGCAGCATCCCCTGAAACCTTATTGATGGTGATTTAAGATTATACACACTTTATATAATATATTATACAATACACTTTATGCAATTATGCATTTGCACATTTTCACAGGCCAACCAACATTTTCAAAATATTCCATCCCCAATCAGTGGTTTTATTGGTATGAAAGACGTGGCTATAAGGCACTTTGGTTACATATGTATAACATCGGAACTCCTGAACAACCATACAGGTAAACGTCTTGGCACTTGCACATTTTAATTTGACAATGTCCCATCCAATGTTCTTGGTTCTGTAGAAGACAGTATTGCTTTTTGGCAATTTGTAAGGTACCAATCAGACAAAGAAAGGAAAGACATGAAGAACACAGAAGAGAAAGAGGAAGCTGCGAACGTAGCAGAAAGCATTACGGTGAGATGGAGTGTGCAAAGTTTAGCTTAGCACCACTGACCTCTAATAGAACCCCCACCAAGCTCAAAAAAGCAGGAGTTTCACACTGAATTTAATTCAAACACTTAAGATTCAACTCAATAAATTTTGGTCAGATCAGTGCTACTTTTGTGGCATGCAAACTTAAAGAAAATATCTGCTTAGCTTGCCAATTTTGAGGCTAATAACCAGATAAAACTGGACTAATGGGATGTGTGAGTCCAGTTGAAGTGAAAAAATATACTGCATTTCATCAAAATTGTTTGGAGACAGGTCATGGCTTACCCAAGTCTGGCTTTAGCTCAGTAGGCAAGCTTAATTTCCGTGACATCTTTGCTGGAAAAAAGAGAACATCCCTCTTTACAAAGACACGTCTACGCTAACACGATGCCATGCAAAGCTAGATAACTAGCATTGGGCTAGGATTGTGCACAAAGCTAAAATACAGAAAAATGACAAAAGGCTGTGGAACAAAGAGCGGGGAGATTGTTTCATTGACTAGAGGAGCCAAAATGCTTTACACAGGAGAAGACACTGCGTAAGGACTCAGACACAACCCTGTGTATCACGGAGGCATGCTGTGAAAGACAAAACGAAGGAGGTGACCTCTGGTTGCACAGTGCCCTGCAAGAGAGGACTGATACAGTGAGATACATCAAAACTGCACAGCCATTTAGGACTTTCATTCCAAGGGAGCATGCACCAAGAACAGGAAGGCAACAAAAAACAGAAAATACTGAACAGGAAATGGAAGAAGACAGTGGAAAAGATACTAAGTGAAGTAGTCTACTGACAGCTACTGTAGGCTAAAACGTTGGTCACCTATATATCTTTCATTTTATATACATTTCCCGCTTCTTTCATTAATAACCCTATAAGGCATCTAGTGCAAAATAGATTCGATTACTGTTTGTGTGCATATATTGCAAAATGTATTGGGTTCATAAGCTCTGGTGCTCAAATCCTTCCATCTGTTAAAAGAGTGAACTTATAAAAAAGAAACAAGAATGAATGAAGGTCTTGGATGTTATTTCTCTTACATGCGTTAACTTTGATGTTACGTTCACTAATGCGAAGAAATTGCCGGCTGGAAAGTTGTTTTTGCGTTCTAAAACTGAGAGAAACCCACCTTGACAAATGAAGAAATATAAAATAAAAACCCTGGAAAGTCTGTGACATTGTTAATATCCTCAAGCTCAAATTGGGTTTGGTGTAACTTAATTACATTTTTTGTTTCCATTAAAAATATTAAAGTGCCGGAGGCATAATTTCAATGACTGACACTTCAACTATAATCCATTTTTCATAGCTCGCTGTTGTGCAGCTCCTGTCCATAATTTATGTACACAAATCGACAGTGAACACACGGCTTTATTCTTACTTTAATTAAAAGGCCCTGCACATCCACGCAGGTGTTTTCACTTATTCTGGCTAAGTAGAAGTAGAGAGGAGCTCTGGGAATTACATGAGGTCACCAAACTCCATCAAACAAAGCGAATTATAAAGGGTTAAGGTGTCTGCCCTTACAGGTGCAACAAAGCAAATAGAGAGGATTGGGAAAATGTGCTGTATAATCTGAGGCTTAAAATATTGTCAGGGCTTTAACAGGGTTCTGAGCAATTAAATGAGGTCAGGCTAGTTTAAAGCATCTATGACGTTGGTTTGAGAAGGAACGGTCTGGGAAAAGGCAAAACTCCAGTCTCTGATGCTGCGGTCATTTCAGATACCTACTCATTGTCACCTGAATCAGAAAGAGGGAAGGATCCCAAACCTCAGAGTTCCACATACAAAAAACATTACATTTGAGCAGCTGATATGTTATTATCTATTTCATCAACACACACTGAAGGTACACAAAGACAGAGTTGGACAGATGAGTTGCTCTCTGCTCTGAGGTGTCGTCATACTCTACTATTGACAGAACCAATCATGTAACTCATAATGTAGACAGGGAACCTGATGTAAGAGGTCAGGACAGATATCACACGCAGGCACATTTACATTATGACACTCGTGCTACGTACATGTAGCATGCAATTTGTGTCTGAGGCTCTGAAGCTCTATTGTGTGTGTATACAGACAGCTGAATTCCTGCCATGCTTCCAGGTTGGCCTCTGCTCTATGAGCGTTCAGTTCTCGGCGTACAGTTTTCAACCATGTACTTGAGTACAGAATTGAAATATGAGCACCATTTCATTTTAATCAAGGGAAAAAAATGCAGTTGCTTATAATCAATACAGTGAGAACTGAACACCAGTGGAACAGAAGCTAACCCAGAAGCGAAGCTGAACTTTGGCTCTCTCTGCTCTAGTCTATTTCTCTCCCACTGTGGAAACCACGACATGGAGGACAGAGACAGGGGGGACACATCTGGACTTGTCCTGCCTAAACAGCCTCTAATGAAAATCTTTGGCCAATCTTACCTCCTCTACCACCTCCATTGTAGAACTGCTGTAGATTGCTGTTTGACATCAACACTTTTGGGGGTGTAAAGGGGGGAAGTAGAGTAGAGTAAATGTGCAGTTAGAAACACCCTTTGGCTTATTACTACACACAAGCTGTTGCTGTTTACTCTAATGTTCAGGACACTGATTTGACTCAAATACTCAGAGTCAATACACAGAACCCTCTGAAAAGGTTCCAGGTGAAGAACCCTATATGGTTCTAGTTAACACCTTTTTTATATAGAGTACTAACATGGTACTGATAATTTTTTGTTGAGCTGTGTATGAATCCTTTTCAATATTAAAGGAATGTTCAAGAGCGTCCGTCCTATTACTAAGTGGTTTAGCATTGGCAAATATAAACTGTGATTTTAAGTTGTTTTATTGCAAATGAAACACTAAGCCAAGGATTTTCTTGTGTTTATTGACACTCTCCTGGCACTAATGGAATCTTAATTTATCGTTCTGCAACTTCTTTCAAGGAAAAACTGGTAAATCTGCATAAAAAGAGATCTAAAATAGCAAAAAGCTTAACCCTAGATTTTGTGACTGTTAAGGCAGATTTTTCTTTTTTTTTGCAGGAAGGCACCTTATCGCTCTCTCTGTCCTATGAATAATGCAGAGCAGACAGATGTATCAGACCACAGTCTGTTGGCACCAGACATGGGGGGTGGGGACAGGCATCATACCTGCAGCAGGGCTCCAGACTTTGAGATTTGTTTTCTGTCTGACCTTTTTAAAAAGCTCCTTATTTCCAGTGCCAAGTTACCCCTAATGAGATGGATCTGGGCTGTTCTCTCTTCAAGCACCTTCAGCTGAAATACTAATGACGTAGATTAAGAAGGAGACAATTTAAAGAGCAACAGAGCATCTTACTGTTGCAACAGAGAGTAAGGTATTCTGTAGCTGTGGTGCATGGTATACTAAGTAAAAATTGAGTTTATTTGTTTGCATTATGTAATACTCACTGATATGAAAACTGCCTAATATCATAATATGTTCTGAACAGATCTTCACCCAGACACATTTAAATGTTAAACTGAAAGAAGATCCCTGCTCAAAATCCAAGTCAAAAGTTGATTCACATCATCTTGCGGCTGATTTAATACATTTTACTGTGGAATATATTTCCCAATTATGCGGTTACTAAATATTTGAAAATACCCAAGGCCCTTCAGGTTGATCTTTTACTTTTTGAACTTATTCTCTGAATCATGTAAATTAATGAGGTCCTCTACTTCATTTCTTGTATAATTCTTTGCTGTCACGCTGAATTAGCATCAAAGAGATTGGATACGTTCACAGCCTATAACCCAGTTTTCCAGGATACAATGTGAGATTAAAGCAAAATTATTCATGTCTATTGATCTCTGCAAAGTGGTAAAAGAAAGCATTCACAAATGTGAAAATACTCCCATAGACGTATGGTAATGAACTCAAAAAGAGCATTTCTTAAGACTGTGGAAGAATGAAATCGACAGCCAGACAATTTTATGGTTCAACAAAAAACAAAAACCTCTGTAAAGTTCCAATTTGATGAGCAGCAATTTCAATAAAATAATATTAAAAGTAGAGGCTCTTTTGAAACTTTAATCTAGTCCCTAACAAATGTTCCTCTTGCATTCAAATACTTAGTATAATACGTATATTTTCTTTCTGGTTCAGTACTGGGCTTTTACGTCTAGATTACACAAAGCCTCTGCTATATTTCTCCCACTTTTCTTTAATAAGACGCTGAAGGACATGTTACCTGAAGTAGGGGACTTGCAGCGGTCCTCTGATGTGGCGGAGCCCTCGTTAATGTCGCACAGACCTGCAGCAGAGATCATACAAGTTAATTCATGCAAAATAAAACAAGCCGAAAAGAAGCGCTTGGGTGTCCCTTCTGTGAGAGTGTAACACTACCCTTTTACTTTAACATACACTGCAGAGGGAACCTCAGATAGCAACTGGGTCTGCTATATGTTTTTTGGGAGAATGGATGATTCCTTATGTCTAATGTTCTCTTTAACTGACAGCTAATCTGACCTACAGACTAGCCCTGTGTCGGTTTAGCTCATATTTCAAACATAATGAAGATTTTGTGCATCTTCAATGTTTCTCTATCCAGTTCCAAGTCTAATTCCTGCCTTTGCTGCGTGCATGTTTGTATATGAATGTGTGTGTGTGTGTGTGTGTGTGTGTGTGTGTGTGTGTGTGTGTGTGTGTGTGTGTGTGTGTGTGTGTGTGTGTGTGTGTGTGTGTGTGTGTGTGTGTGTGTGTTGTGTGTGTGTGACATTGTCCTGGGAGGCAGAAAGCCGGAAAGCCAAGCAGACAGCAGTCTCTGTTGGCATAGAAACACAGCTGGACGCCTGATTACTGCTCACACTTGCCAAGCTCTGACAGGTGCCAGCCCACTGCTCACCAGTCAGTGACACCAGCTGCTCTGTGTGTATTTACATTTGCACGTGCTTGTGTATATGTGTGCGAGAATGTGTACATTGGTTTATGTGTGTGCCTGCATGCATATATGTGCATTAACAATCAAAAGCATCACAAATAAATCCCTCAGCATCCACAACTTTCTAATTCATCCATCCAACTTTTGCTTAAGTATGGGCGGTGCATCGTCATGACACTGCGGCATCCTCTACGCAGCTGCACTGCCGTCATCTAGCACAGGGTGGCAGTAAGTCCATACGGAAAGCATCTTAATAGCCATCAGTGGTACCATGAGGCTGCAGTGGCAATGTGTGTAAAAGGGATGGGCTGTGAGAGTGTGTGTGTGTGTGTGTGTGTGTGTGTGTGTGTGTGTGTGTGTGTGTGTGTGTGTGTGTGTGTGTGTGTGTGTGTGTGTGTGTGTGTGTGTGTGTGTGTGTGTGTGTGTGTGTGTGTGTGTGTGTGTGAATGAGAAAAGAGGAAGAGATGGCATGATGGAATAATGGCATTATTTTCATTGTGACATAATTCATTCTCATATCAGTTCAGAGACATTTGGACCTTTGGGGTGCCTTGAAACTCATCATAATGTTCACTGAAAGACATAATAATAACACTATCACACTTGGCGTCGCTGTTTTTGAAATATAGTGAGCAAGTCAGAAACCATGGTTATTATTCTGGATGGATACTGATCTCAATTTTGAAAAATCCCATTACCAATATCACCAGAAAAGTGGTTTATCACTTAGAAAAAATATATCAAAACTTAGAGCATTCATATTTTAAACTGACTTTCTGAAACTGGTTCCTATACATATTTATCTCAAGCAGGTACGACTACTGTTGCGCTCTATTAGCAGGATTATGAAAATTGTCTGTAAGACGACTCCAGCTCATTCAAGAGTCGCTACACGTACACAAAAACTTGGACAGAAATTTCTTCATTCACTGGCTCCTGGTTCAATAAAGAATCCCCTTCAAAATCCTGGTAATAATCTATAAATCACTTATTTGCCTCCCCAATATCTGATTTGCTCACTGACTAAAACCCGATCAGGCCTCTCAGGTCATCGGTGTGTGAGTAAATGGTAAATGGACTGAACTTGTGTAGCGCTTTTCTAGTCTTCCAACCACTCATTGTGCTTTACCACTACATGTCATCATTCAATCATTCATACCCATTCATTCACCGCCGGCACAGCCAGCAGGAGCAATTTGGGGGTTAAGTGTTATGCCCAAGGACACATCGACATGGACTAGAGAGCCCGGGGATCTAACCGCCGATCCTCTGATTGAAGGAAAGACTCTGCTCTACCAAAGAGCCACAGTCGTTTGTGTATGGCAGCACTTCTCTTGTTCAGTTGGTTACATGTGCTGCCATGCGATAGGGCAGAGGATTCTATTGGATTGTGTGTGTGTTTAGGGTTTTTTATTGCTGTGTGGTAGAGGGTATGTGCTTCATTCATTTAGATCCTTATATATTCATGTTGTTTATGCTACCTTTGTTCTTATGTTTATGGCTGATTTTTTATATTTTGTCTTTAAATGTTATGTTACGTGTTTGAAATGTGCAAAATAAATATATATTTTTTTTGCTTCTCAGTTATTTTACCAAATATCCCTATACTGGCCATTTTTTCATTTACCCTTAAAACAGGAGCAGGATCTGTAGATTATGGTTCAACTGAGCGTAGTTAGATGTTGGGACACAATTTTAGCATAATGGCAGGAATTTCAAAAACAACAAATTCCTAAGCATTCCTTATTTGAAACTAAACAATCTGAGCTAGTGAGGCTGAAAGAACAGATGAGCACTGCCACCCAAAATGAATAGCTGCAAAGTTATTTGTTGTTGCTGCACTGTAATGACAAGACAACATCTACCGCTGTGTATGGTCGGATAAGTTGAGACTTTTTTCTTACTCTTCTCCCTCTTATCCCTTTCCCTCATTACCTCCAGAGGGCTGTCGTGTCTTTCTTGGCGAGCGGGGCTGTCTCTGGTAGGGGTCATTGGAGCCGTAAAGCTCGACCGTCCCCAAGTTGAGCACGACCGTCTTCTGGACGTAGTCCACCACCGCCAGACCATTACTGTTGCCAAACACCACACTGAAGAGGGGGTGACAGAGTTTGTGGGGGAAGTGGAAGATGCAGGAGGGGGGAGAGTGAGAGGAAGAAAGAGAAAAGGGCAGAGAAAAGGAGAGATGGGTTATAGTAACGTTGTTATAAGATTTGATTTAATCTTAAGAGCACAAAAACAGCTGGAATATAAACTGACATAAATTGGGTTGACAAGCCTGGTTGTTAAGTTAGCCGTGAGCGGTTGCTGCTTTAACAGCAAAAAGTGGTCTTTATAGATTTTCATTTTAGTTTTTCACTTCAGGTGATACAGCTACAAGGATGAATAGTGGGCACTGAAAGGACCTGGTTCTAGTCTTGACAACAACGTTCCTGTTTGTATACTTACAGGCCGTAGGAGGAATTGAGCGCCAGACTTGTGATCTGCTGCGGAGGTTCTCCGCTCACCCACACTAACTGGACCACCAAGTCTACCTGGTAACCTGCAGACTGCTTCAGAGGGTTACTGCGCACTCTGGAGAGAAGAACAGAAAAGGAGCAAGAAAATGAAATGGAAAGAGGCTTTAACAAGTGGTGCAGCTGCAGTTCTGAAGCCGTTGTGTGTTGAGGGTTCGGCATGAGTGGCTGCGATGGGATGATGGGAAAGGCTGTGGCTGAGAATGCTTCAGCCGCTGACTAAGTCTGTGCAAGAGTGCTTGAGGCAAAAAACAAGACCATTGTGTGTATGATTGAGTATGAGAATGTGCGCAAGGGCTCCTTGTGCTTATGAGAGTTTATGTAATCGGTATGTTTATGTGTGTGCGCTTCGTACTTGAGGCAGGGCATGTTGCCTCCGTCAGAGTTGTTGCTGCTGGTGGAGGGCTGTGAAGGTGGGCCGCTTGTCTGAGGGGAGGCACCGGGGGTGGGAAGCGCCGGTGTCTGTTCTCCCCCTCCTCCCCCACAGTCTGGAGACTCTATGTCGTTCAGCTCGTACTGCATTCGCACCTCTAGTAACTGTTTAAGACACAGGAGACAGAGAGGAGAAAAGATATGAAGAGAGGAGATAATCCAAATCATAATAAAGGTGCAAAACTCTTGTAAACAACTATTCTTCATGAATTCCTCTGAGGATGGGTAAAGTCCTTTGACTGTGAGTGACAACTACATACATACACAGAGTCACTTTGATAATAGGGATTTGTTTGACATGTGTGTCTGTGCTTGTGAATGTGCTCATGTGTAGGCAGATTGAGAGTCAAAGAGGTCCTCCAATTCTGAATATTCCATTCCTTCTAAATCCTCCTTCAGGCTACTTCTCTGCAACCTCCGCCTTCGTAAAATCACTCACACACACATACACATACACACTCAAACAAACACACACAATGTTCATAAGCTCTCTCTTTTGCATTCTGTCAGTCTCATTAGCCCCACTGACATGTGGGAGTGAAGAGTGATCGGTGCCCTTCTTCGGATTTTCTCACTCCCGCCTGCCTCTGTCCTCCTCCACCTTCATTTCTGCGAGGTTGTGGAGGTGTTCGACCTTGTGGGAAGGGAGGCAGTTCTCCTAATTACAGCTCACTGTTAGTAAATATCTAGTCCTCATCCACATCCCAGTCACACGCTTCGAGCGTAGGCCTGAGATTTCTCTGACACATGCATCAGCGCTCACTGGCAGTCATCCATGGAGAAAGCTTCTAACTGGAAGGTGGCTGATTTGAATCAGTCTTTTGCTGTTCGCTTGGAAGAACAAAAGAAGAATTGGATAGTTACGACAAACTGTGCTGAGCACATTAAGGGCACCAGCTAAAAAAATGTAATTAATTTGCAGACCTGCGAGGAAGAACACATCACAGCACCTCCCACACACTTTGATTGACAAGCGACCTCTGTCTAGAGCAATTCTCAAGCATTAACACCACAGCAGTGACCGCTTCACAAGAAAAATGTTGCCAAAATTACAAATAAATAAAGTGTCTTGCTGGTTACCAATTTAACACTCTGCTGCTCCAGCAAAAAGTAGAAACCAAGCATAAAACAGTATGCACGCACTCTCTCACTTGTAATATAGGAGCTGTGAGCATGCTCGGACAGATTAAACAGCATTTCTCTTTACAGTATATCATTAAACACTGACTTACATAAGCACTTACGTCACTATCAAGGCAGATTATAGTGACAGTCTAGCTTTGCTTGTTTACTGCTCTGTCTGTTGGCATGGCAACCATACCGCCTTTGACTAGGCAGATGTTAGAGCGAATGTATGTGCGTGTGTTGGTGCTTATGTCTCAGCATCCTACAGCAGGACAGAGAATGAGTGCTGAGGGAAAGAAATAACAAATAAAAGCAAAATGTATTCGTGAAAAATAGTTACAGTAGGTCCCTTATTTGAGTCCATGCTTGTATGGTTGCAAGAGTCTTACAATACCAGAGAATATGATGGAAAACAGATAGTATTTTCTGTAACTGTATCGAAACAGATTCAATACAATTTTTAGAGCTGATAAAGTGATACCCACCTGCACCACCTCAGTAGTTACTTCCAGTTTGCTGAAGCGGTAGATGATAACGTTGGCTGACACCCCGGCCACACACAGCATTCTGCTTTCAGGGCACCAGGTCATGATCTGAATGGCAAAGGGGTCTTCATCTGACACCTCGGTGCTGCCCTTGTCCTCCTTGGAACGGTTTCTGTCAAACACCTTGGCTGTTTTGAGCTTATAGAGCACCTGGAGCATTACTAGGGGAACAAAAGGAGGGGAGAGCAAAGTATCAGCTGCAATCCAAGGAAATCACACATATTGAATCTGACTCTAAAACATGAAATCAGAGATGATGTGCTGCTTTGAACGTCAAGTAATTAATTGTTACTAGACTTAATCTAAACAATATATATTATGTTTATATTGACTGCGTGAAGGCTGGTGCTCAAAGTGTTTATTAAAAAAAACATTTCTATATTAGTTTTTAATGTGGTTTCCTTTCCCTAAGCTTAACAATACATAATTGCAATTTCTTGAAGCATAAACAAAGCTTAGCCCTTGAGAGAACTCACTTGCAGAGGCATCCCAGAACTTCACAGTTCCATCAGCATGCCTGTGTGTTCAAGAGATGAAGAAAATAAATGTTTAAAGAAGAGGAACAAGAGAGGGATGAATATCAATATGTGACTTGTTGTCTTGACTCTGGAGGTGGAGTTCTAGATTGATCAAAATAAATCAGTTTTTAAGATATGCAGCAGTAAAACATATCTAGAATACCAAGTGAAGACACAAAATCTGATGTCTAGGTAGTATATAAAAACAAACCAAATATCAATAAACTAAAATATGTTTGTCCCTGATTAATCATTGTAACACAACCATAGATCTCCACATTAGAAATATTTACCTAATGGTTTTCATCAGTCAAGGTTGATTAACCTTGAAGTAACCAGAATAAATACTATTTGCCAAAAGTATTTGGACATTCAAACTAAGGGTTCGTTCCCTGCAGCCAGGTCCCAATAGCATATGGGTGTAATGCTCAGATATCCACATATTGTTGGCCATGTAGTGTAAATTATTTTACTACCAGAACATGCAATAACGTCCACGTTGCTTATTGCCTAAAAATAAATCGAGTGTACACAGGATTACAATGAATAGCAGGAGTTGAGCATGACCGCTTCTCCATTTGGTGTCACAGAAAAGGACATTGTCATAAAAACATGAATACGGGTGGCCATTTCTCTCCCAAATGTTTTGTTGCCAGTGTCCGCTGAGTGGATTGGGAGGGAACTATTATGCAGCCTGTGGCACTTTTAGAAAGAGAGAGAAAAAAAGCCTGTACAGAATAGTAATATGGCATGTAGGGGTGAGGAGAAAGGGAGGAAGGAGAGGAGTGAAAGCCTCCTACTGCCAAACCCATACCTCAATGTCACTTCTTCAGTGTGTGTGTTCTGTTAAAAACGCCCCTTCTCCCCTTGATGACAGCTTAGAGCGGGATAATAAACGTCAAAATTGCACAAAGTGCACATGATTGGAATATATAACGACCGACAGTAAATATTCAAAGACAACTCCTTTGCTGTAGAGACCTGACAGTGCAGCAGAGGTGAAAGTAATTGAGTGCAGCAAGACGATAATGATAATGCTAATGAAATCAGTATTGTCTTACCCAGTGATGATGATCTCTGGGTAGCTCTGTGTGCCTTGACCCCAGTTTCCACCACTAATAGGCCATTCCTAGATATCACACACACACACACACACACACACACACACACACACACACACACACACACACACACACACACACACACACACACACACACACACACACACACACACACACACACACACACACACACAAAATTACATTAGAGTGAATGAGAGACCACAGATAGAAGTACAGCTATGTCAATAAACAGGGCGTCAACATAAACACACAATGATTTTAAAAAGAGATGACATGATACAACTGCAAATGGGTGTGTGTGCATGGGAAAGAAAGGGCTGTGATCCTTTTTGTAACCCTCTCAGTGTGTCTTGCAAATTATACATTATGCACATCAGTGAGTGTGTGTGTCCGTCTGGAAGCGTGTGTGAGTGTTGGCGGGGGGGGTTTGGCTTTGAACACGTTGACACATACAAAGGTCATCGGGATGACTCATGGTGATCTTTATGTGAGAATGCCTTCCCGCAGCTCATCCAGGCCCTTTGCTTAACAAAAAAAAAGGGAAAAAGCAGCAGCTAGGCAGCCACTTTGGGTCAGTACATGCTGACATTTCCGACAGAAAGCTAGAACAAGGCGACAGGGAAAAGAACATAGGCATACATAATGGCGAAAAGAGCAGGGGGTCTGTCTTAGATAATACAGGGGAAAGAGAAGAGGATGAGAGGAGAGAGGAGGTGTAAAAGTGACAGGATGATTGTTAGGTAATATGCCACTTATAAATAGTCCGTTTAGCTTCACACAAACATTGAAAAATAAACTTTAGCACCACCAATACAAAATGAACTCATTCTGCATGCAGTTTGTAGCAAAAATATCCATGTATGTACTGTATGTATTAATGTGTCCTTTATTCTGTAACCTTGTTGTTGTTGGAGTACGGCAAGATGGTTAGGGGGCGTAGTGTTGAACATTTACATTTCTAATTTAGCTCTTTTACAACAATGCTATCCAGAATGACACAAAGGAACATTCCACCCTTGGGATGCCATTACTCTGTTATACATCATTAAACTGTGATGAGGTGTGTTCAAAGAGTTTTTCATTAGAAGGTGTTTGTGATTTATTCTATTTCAAAAGTATAAGAAATGGTAACAAACAATGATGACAAGCAGTAGTTAGCAATTTCTGTAGCAATAGAGACGCACCTTTTTTTACAGAAATAATTTGCCATAAATATATTTGGTAATTTGGTAATGTCACTAATTATAAGAACAATATTAAAAGTCTAAAGCCACACAACAACAGCACTATTAGCTAAATGCTAACACGAGCATGCTAACATGCCCACAGTGACATTGCTAACATGCTGGTGTTGGACAGGTACGGTTTACAGGTTTCACCATATTATTATGCTCACATTTGCTAATTAGCTCAGTAGGTAGTTTGCTAAAAAATAGCGATATTGTTCTGTTGATACATTTTCTATCAAGAAAAATGATTAATTTGCCAGTGAAACTAAGAGAGTTACAGTCTGTGCATAATATCACAATAGGAGCATGCAAAAATATAACATTTGTCTACAAAAAATTATAATAATACATTCATATTCCATTATAACTAATTGGATTTAAATAATGCTTTTCTTTCGAATAAATTCCTATTTTTCCCATAAATAGTAAAAAAGAATGTGGGTCTTATTAGGGAACTTGCTCAGATCCAAGAAACTTTCGAGGACCCGTAAATAAAGAATATCTCCCACCCTTTCCTTAAAATACACCTGAACTCAAAATGCATGTCATGTGATTGCAATGCTTGCAATATACTAAGAATAAACTAATATCTATTCCTTTTCCACAAATTATTTTCCCCTTTTTCTTTTCCCTTCCTGGGCAAATTGTAAAACGTGGTAAGAAGTCCAAAAGCCTGATATTTACCACTGATATGTTTAAGAGGTTAAAGATTTTCCATTGAGATTACCACAACATTACAAGAAGACACATCACCGATAACAGTATGCAGTGTTACAACAGAAAGCTTTGCTATACAGACTATTACCTTCTTGCTATAACCCTGTCGTTTCTGCCGCGAGCCAACAGAATAAAGTGCAGGTATGAGGTCCACAGGGCAGTCGGCAAAGTACTCGCAGCAGGTCACAGGAGACTCGTGGATAGTCAGAGGATAGGGGTTCTCGAATATGGGGTAACTGTAAGCAAGAAGGGGCAGACAAAGTCATTCTTAATTAAGTGAGTCTGTGTGCCAAGTATCAGTGCATTAATCTCATGCAGTGCTGCATGAATGCTAAAGAATAAGATTTATGAAGGTAAGTTATATCACATAGAGGTATATCACGTATATAATTAAGATAACGTGTACTAATAGGCAAACTTTGACATTTCAGCTCACATTTAAGAAACAAAAGATGATGGAGAGTTATTTAATAGAGTCAAACTCACCCATTTTGTGCAAGGTCGATCACCACTAAATCCTTTTCTAGAAGGACCACCACAGCGTAAGGTTCCTGAAAATCTGTGCAGAGAAACGGCGAGACAAGTCATTCATCACACCACACGTTCAGCAGTGTTGCAATTCCTTCAGAGAGAATTCCCCTGAGATCTGCAAACCCCAGGGGAAGAATCCTTAGACTCTCTGTGGCAAATGTTATTATCATATCTGTGCCCTGAAGATGTGAGGGCAGGAACGCTTAACGCTTCAAATTCATTAATCTATGTGATTTATGTCTGTGGGGGATACTACTCTGGTTAAATATTTGTGTCAGTCTGATTTGGGAGTAAAATTTCCCATTCAAAAGTAATGCACTGTCTTTATCCACAGATATATATATATATATACCTATAAGGCACAAAATTGAAACCAGCACGGATCACCTTGCTGCTAAATAAGCTAACTGCAGATATCTCTGATTCTAGTCCTTCAGTTCTAAAAAAAAACCTATGAAAGTCATAAATACTAATAAAGGGGACATTTGTATCCAGCAATGACATAATAAATAAATAAGCCAAGCACTAAGAGAAACATTTTGAGTGCAGAATATGAAGAGAATTCATGCTGATCCATAATTACTTAAAGGATGCAGATCATTTCTTTCTTTCATAGATTTACACTGATCACACCAGAGCTGCCCAGTTTTGCCTTATATGTTTGGCCTCTAAATGCCTCAAATGGAGTAGTAGGGGTTAAATTATTTGCTACAGGGCACCTTGACAAAATGTATGGTAAGAGAAAGAACTACCTTTCTGGCCTTAAAATGTCTCCTGCCCTAAAGCTTTGTCTGAGTCCAGTGTAGTAAAAAGAGCTCATGCCTTTAAGGCAGACATTAGACCCTAGCTACACTTCCTCTTTCTTTGTATGTTTGATTCAGAAGTAACATCACAAACCATACAGAGACTATTCAGATATGTGCTATAACCATGAGTGTTTTGTTCATGCAAACTGGTGTTTAGAGAACAATCTGTTGTGTAGAGCAGCTGGCTGTCAGAGTGCACCAAGGTTGAAACACTTTGACAACTGTTGTCAATACATCTCTCACTGTCCCTCTCACTTTACCTCCCTGGCGCTGGTCTACAAGTGATTCACGTTCTCTTGTGACATGTTATGTAACTTTAGATCTCTTAACAGTATCTCTTTGTCCGTCCGTCCGTCATTTGGGAGCTGAGAATGACACTGTGATTATATAATATATATATATATATTATAATTTCTTATCTCTTTCAAGTCTATTTGCTTTTCTAAGTACTAAGCACTGGGAAAACTTTCTCCTGAGGAAGGTGATGACATATGGCTGAAAGCTTCAGAAAAATCAATCAAGTAGAACTTTTTTTGTGAAACTGCTATCTCCACGCTCTGTATTTCTCTTTATGAGCTGTACTTCACCTCTGAATCTTTGTCTGCATACTGTACTTCTCTGCTACTTTTTGTTTTCTGCGCTAGTAAGTTTTATGATACTTTGTCTGTCTGCAATTTGTTTTCCTTTTCAGACACATAGTTGTGTACGTACATCATCTGCAGTCAGATCTTTAAGGATTATCAAACCTCGTCATCACACAGTCAGACATGTATTGTGTAATCCAAAGACCCAGCAATGTCCAACACCAAATGAAATCAGCGGGTGGTGACATCAGGTTGACGGCTAGAAGTCACCATTATTACATAACTTCTTAATCCTCCCTTTAGCTGTATATGTGCCAGATAAAACTGCCCTAGAGTTTACATACTGGATTACATACATTAAGGATCCCATACCATTCAGCTCCACTTTGCCTTGTTTTAGCAGTTGACTTCACAATACAGGAAATAAGATCATAATATAATTTAGATGGAAGCCTATTGTGTACAAATAGATGAAATGATAATGTAATGTTGCGTGTGTTAGATAATGAAACTGGAATAGGAGTCTCCCCCTTGGGAAATTTCATATTTATTACAGAAACACACTAACACGGGGGCAAGCCTTCCCACATAATTAAAAAAATAGAAAGTGTGTGTGTGTGATTCTAATGCATTGACTAAAGGATGACAAGATTACAATTTACCCACAAATATAACGCACACACCATATGAACCCATCACAATAAACAACAAAGTACCGTTAGGATATGGTGTCTCACAGAGTGTGAGGAAGTCTACTATTGGATAGTCCATCTCCAGCACAGCAGTACTCTTCCCATGCATCACCGTCAAACATGGTCGCCGCCCCACCGTGTCGTAGGACAGACCACCAGACAGGATCATGAAGGGCTCCCTGGAACACACACAAGCATAGGTATAAACATTTGCTGGATTTTCTATATATACAATTCATACTACAACCACAGAAAAAAACTATTTTGATTGGTCTGCCGGTTAAAATTCTGCATTGTAAATTGTAGTTGTGTACTTTAGATAGCTATATTACCAGCTAACTTTGACAGATGAAACCACAACTACAAAGAGGGTGGTGTCTTCTTTATCATTTTAATATCAAAAGATTGATTTAGGACTATTTATAGATTCTGGGTAGCTCCTAGTCCGAAGCACATGCACATTTGTCACTCACATTGCCTTGGCAACAAATGTAAATAACCCATGTTGACCTTGATGTGTCTTTTGCCATTACTGAGTTGTATACTTAAGCACATTAATGCCCAAGCCTGTGTGCATTTGTGTGTGTATAAGAGAGAGAGATAGACCTTACCCAATTCTAGTGGTTTTGTACTCTACTTTGAGAATGGGTTTACAAGGCTCTGGCTTCTTCCCGTCCTTGGGCTGTTTTCCTAAAATAGAACAAACAGAAGTTACTTTGGTTTGCCAGTTCATCTCTCTTCACCTCCTCTTTTCTTTTTACTCCTGTCATCTCATTTTTTTTTCTCTTCCTAGAAGCTGTTCAGAGCTGCACTTAAATTGCTGCTCTGAACAGTAGCCAAACAATAACAAAGGGCTATTCATCAGAAATAATGAAGAATAAATAGAGGGGAAGGGACATGCAAGGAAGGTGTGACGATCATGGATGACTTACAGAATCCATCTATAAAAAACCTCAAGGGAGGTCTGTGTGAAGGCAAATTTGCTCATCCATCACATGTGTGCCTACCTATGCGTATCAGAAAGCACAATAAGTGGCTGTATATATCTGAACTACTTCTGAAGAGGCAAAGTGAGCCCCAAGGCAGGTTTATACAAGGCAGGTATGTATAATAAAGAACTGCTTTTAATAACTACATCTAAATAACAGATATCTAAAAGACAATTACAAAAGGACTTATAAGCCTTACTTAAACCTGTCAAATGAATTTGCATAATTGCCCATTAAATACCAAACAAATTATGTATGCAGCAGTGGGGAAACAACTAATTAAAAAGCCTGTGCGGTGAAATCCTTTCTGCAATCCCCTACACACCAGACCAGCTTGAGAAACTGGTTAGAAGTTTTTTTCTTTTCATTTAATTTCTGTCTTTGTTCCTCTTCCTGACTCTCGCGCTATCTCTCTGTCCATTTGTTGCACTCGCACACTCTGTCTAGTTCGTCCAGTCCCTTCATCTTGGGTGACTTGTCAGAGTGCTCTGTGGGATGAGGAGGTGTGTGGGGAGACGGAGGAGTATGGATTAAAATGCATCTTCAAAAGAGCAGACTTGCTTTTCTGCAGGACATAAACAGAGCACCGGCACTAATGTAGGCATGTGCAGACACAAAGTAAAGCCAACAGAGGCAGGACATAATTGAACTGACAATAATCCTCTGATTGAAATAGGGAAACGAAAACGATGGGAGAGTTACATGGAGGGAGAATCCTGAGGGAGGTATAGAGTGACTCATTGGACTAACAGAGGTGGCTGAAGGCTCTGGTATCAGGAACGATACCATAACACCCCAAAGTAATCAGACCAGGCATAACCAATGTTTTTTTTATGTAATATCCTAATAAAATTGATGCATTTATATCCATATGGCCTTCCTTGTAGAACGTTTGACATCCAAGGTATTTGTATAAGAATCAACTTGATTTCTTTGGAGCAGTGGTAACCAACCTTTTTTGTTTGTGACCCATCAATACAAATCAATTTCTATTTGCAATCCCTCTATGTGTCTATAACTTTTGAACGGTTTGATTGCAGGGTGATTTTCTCGTTTCATTTGAACATAACATCTAAAATGATACCATAAAATGTGCTTCATAATAGATAAAAAATACACAAACCGCTGGAAACAAAGCAAAAAAGGATATTCCTCTTAAGTGTTAGAATGTTATCAGAATGTAATCATGTTTCGAATTGTTTTTCCCCCCAAAGGCACAGAAAAAGGTGTGCAGCACTAGACAGATGTTTATTTGGGGAATTAAAATGGTTAATGTTAGGAAAAAAATCAAGTTTCAGGTTAATTAATTACCTAACCTTATATAGTGAAGTGTTAAGGTGAAAATATGTTTTCTCTAGATATCCAAAATTGTTGAAATACGGCTTCCTTATTCCTTATTGTGTGGTAAGATCATCATGCATCTGGCTATTTAGAATCACTCTCCCTTTGAAATATAGTTACTATGATTACGCTTTATCGAGTCTATCATATAGGGAGTACTACATGAGTGAGCATGGAAGGGATTTTAGACACAGCCTGCATATGTGTGTGAGTGAGTGTGTGTTTGTATTTGTTTGTGTTTCCTCCTCCTTACCGTGTGGGGTGATTGTCTGTATGGGCTTGCCCTGGCCTCTGATGTTCCATATGGTCAGAGTTCCATCTGAGTGACTGCAAATGAACTGCTTGCCCTCGTGATGCCAGGCAACTGAGTGGATCGCCTAGGAAACAACATGCAAGAAGGATCAGGGGGTGAGGGAGGGTCAGTGGTTTTGCAAGATGAAGCATCATGTGCCACCAACTACCTTAAGCTACAAGTGTGATAGCCATACGGTACACAGTACAATGTCCATGCGTGGGTTAAACGCCCTTGACTCTGGATTATATACTCTTGAACAGATGGTGAAAGTGAGATAAAAGAGTCTGGCCCCTGACTTCAGAGTATTTCCTGTGGCATAAATGCATATATTAGATGGAGCTTTTATATGACCCATTTGCTGAATGTGGAGAAAAGCCGGAAATGGATTGGTCATTTTGTTCAGGAATGCCAGGGGCAAGGTTTTATTACAATGGCTAAAATTCTAAGTATTCTATTCCCTAAAGACACAAATTCACACAAGGAAAAAAATGGTCTACAACATTCAGTATAATTGAAATTCAGTTGTTCTGTTGCCTTCAGGTTCATCTGGTGTGATTTGGAGCTGTGGGTTAAGGATATTATTTATTTAGTTAGTCTGTCTTGCTTACCAAAGAAGCAAAGAAGAAGCAGAGTAGGTATAAGAGAATATCATAAAAATAATTTGCAAAGAAGTTAAAAAACAATCCCAAGTTTAATAGAGAAGAGGAAAGTAATCACATTTCTAATATCTACAGTATTTAATGGAAAACCTTTGTTAGGCCTTTTTAAAGCAAAACAAATGACCAATTGGTAAAACTGATACAGAGCCGGGCAAATCAATCTAGAAAAGAGTAATGAAAGGCAGGAAAAAGTTAGAAATGTTGCCTTCTCTGTCCTCTCATCTTCCCCGTCATCTAAACATTCTTGGTGTGGTTTTAACCCTGGTTCACAATTATCTATCTACTGACAAGCAATCATTGAAAACACAAACACATCATGTCCAAAGTAGCCAGTAAAGGGCAACCATGCTTATTGACGACCTTTTCATAGCCCATAATTAAACCCAGTGAATGTCTGACATTGAGTAAATATGATGACGAGCACCAAATATGTGTGAAGCTCAACAACAGTTTCCAAAGCAGTTTTACGAGGCTTGTCACATGAATTTCCGCCCAGGGGCATGTACTTACCAAAACACCTGCAGGATCAGTATTATGTCTCACCGCAAAGCCGATGCTTTGTCAGAGGAAATATTCTCCCAGAGACAATGATTGGACATATTCTCTGAAATGGTGGTTATAATTTGATATAGCCCTTTCTAAAAAAAAGTGCTTGTTGGTCATGCTTATGTGCATTCTTTTCACCGTGCACTCTTGAATATTCAAGCTAAAGCTCCATTTACTATTTAGGTGTGAACTTAGCTTTGTTTTTCCTTGTCTCGTCTCCAGCGCACATCTGACATGAATGTTTAACGTCAAAGTGAGCACACTGTCAGGTTAAGTCAATCTCTTCCAATTGAAGCTTCTATTTGTTAAGGTGTGTATCAATTTTGCCTTTGGTGTCACTAAATGTGCTCAATTTATCCAGAAAAAAACAAAATCAGACAGTTTGGGGAACCAACATCACAGTCTTGCTCATATGACACTGATTATATTCTCACCACAACACTTCTAATTGTATCTGTCCCAGAGTCCCCAATTGTATTAAAATCTATATTATTTGAAGGGAAATTAATCCTGTCTATTGCTTGCCGGTAAAGTATGTAACCCATCACAGTCTTGCTTGCTCAGACTTTAAACTCACAAAGATGAAAGCTATAAAGTGAAGAACTTCCTGAGGTGGGCGATTTTTAGTTGCACAGCCTTGAGGATTTCTTTCAAAGGTCTCATTATCCTCGTTCTCTCAAAAAGACTCCAGGTCACCGTGAGCTTGAAGATACAGAGTTATGTCTAAGTGACATCATGCTGCACTGTCGCGCCACTCACATTATCTCATTACACAGTCAATGACTCATTCCCATCACTCCACGAACAAATGAAACATGTTTTTTTCAAAAGCATTCTTTAGTTATGGAGTTTCCTCAGGTGTCTTATCAACGCAGATGGCGGATATGAGTTTTGGTAGGCACCAGGCAGAGTGACAGGGACAGGTGGGATTTAGTTTGTCAATGATTTCTTGCCAGAAGTGATTCACCGGTGTGCAGTGCCAGGTGGCGCGGATGTAGTTACAGCAGGTGTGCTAAACACAGTGTGAACAAATTTTATATTCTGTAAAACTTTTACCATACCACACAGAGAAATTAGTTTTCCTTTACTGTGTAAATTGTACATATAATTGAGATATAGAGCCATTTCTTGGGGATCTGGGACCCCCAATGGGAATGATTGACAGGCCATGTTTAAGTTTTAGTAAAGATGAGATACTAATGTGTTCAGTTACCTGTAGGGGGAAGGTCTAACATGCTTTTTCTTATGTTGACTGCATCCCAGATAAAGTATATAAACTGCAGATATTCGAGAAAATGCTACAACTGAATCACAGTTGAGAAAAATTCAGAGATGCTTTGACGGAAGGAGTTCTGTAAATCTATCAGTGCATTGTTCCCTGTGACAGTCCAAATAGGGAACAATGCAATGTTCTTAATTGGAAAATGAGTAGGGTAATGGGAACACATGGTACTCATCATATCAAACAATGTCAATTAAAAAGACTCCTTCATGATTTATTACATTAGGTTAGTTTTCACAGACTGGTCCTTGGGGTATGAGAGAATTCAGTCAACACTTATTAGAGTCACACACAAGAGCTAGTGTGTACTCTCTCTCTCACACACACACACACACACACACACACACACACACACACACACACACACACACACACACACACACACACACACACACACACACACACACACACACACACACACACACACACACACACACACACACACACACACAATAATTCACAGCAAAGATGAAAACAAATGCACACAGAGATTGGTGAAGGAAAATAGACATATACATAAACATGCATATCACAGCCTAATTAGAATAGCTACTGCCAGCACAATAGGACACAAAGACAGCTTAGCCTTGAAGTGCAACACACATATACAGTACATGCTCAGCAATGGTAATTCAGCTCAGGCAAGAGAACTTTCAGCCAGAAATGGATTAATCTAACCAAAAAATACAAGCATTTGGGGGCAAGTATGTCAACTGTAATTTCCATCGAGCAATCCCTTCTCATTTTGAAACATTAAATCAAGACAAAAAAATGTTGTTTGTGATAATAACATAAGCCCTAAAAGAAACAAGCCCATTTAAGCTTCTATTTACCAATCAAGACTTTTTCTAAACAAAGAATAAATGATTCGGTTTTGATAGAGCAAGTAAAAGTGCAATGTTATTATAACCCTCAAACTACAGTAAAAACTTGCTTTAGGGATGGCAATGCCGGTTTGACTTGTAATAACTTTTGTGATCCCCTGACTTTTCATCTACCAACATAATCAGATCAAATGGTAAACATTATGCATGCTTAACATGAACTTGTTATTGTCATTGTGAGCGTGTCAGCATGTTGATGTTAGCATTCTGCTCAAAGCAAAGATATAGAGCTGCTAGCAGTTTAATGAACATTTCACATACAGCAGTGCTGTTGGTCTATAGGGGAAAGAAGAAATGGTAAAAGGCTACGATTCCTTCTCTTCATCCTTAATCCATCCAATCAATCTCATAATGGTTGAGATATTTCAATCTGGTTTCTAGCATTGGACCAACAGAGTGACATTTCTGTACTGTAATCTCACAATAACCAACTCCACACTTTTATTTTTGTAAGTAATCACATTAGGAAAATAAAGGAATCAACAAATGTCTTGCAAGAGCGGTGTGAGGGAATCATCTGTTTCTTATCAGAGAGTTAACATTAGCATAATGAAGAGTAACACCCTGACAGATAAAGCCCCACAGAGACTGACCATCATATAAAGAATTATATTCTCCATCTAATGGACATTGCGCTAGACTTGCCAAATGACCCATCAGCAATGAATAGAAAAATCTGTCTGTATCCTCAACAGGTCTAAGGGGTGAAGAAAATACTTCTTAATTATGCCAGACTTGTGTCACATAGAGTTTGGTAATATTTGTAGCATTTGCTTGTAATCTTCTCAGACAACCAGATGGGAGGGATTGACTGCATGCCGACATATTAAATAGAGTCAACTGAGCTGTCCATCAAAAAGAGTACCTCAGGAACTTCTGTTGCACAAGTTATTATACTATACGGACAACTTCACCATTTGGAACTAGATTTAAAAAGTGCAACTCATTTGTTTACAACAACTTGTTTTAAATCTGACTGAAGCTTCATCCATCAATCAAGGCTATTTATAATAGAATTCTGGTGTTAAAATATGTTGATAACATAAATTCTTCCACATCCAAATATTTTTTTATTGCTTGGAAACTAAGTAATTATTGCTGAGTGGTTGTGGGAATAAGTTTGCATTTTTACTGTGTAATTGTTGGCCTTTAATAATAGCTCTGAGAATTGTGTCTCGCTCTAAGGGAAACATTTTACCCCACAGATATTTTGTGTTTTGGCACAGATTTAGAGATGTTGCAGGTTGGATTTGTGCACAAACGTCTTTATTTTTTTTCCCCAGGCTTTTTGGCAAGAACTGCTGGTTCCTTTCAATGATTTGACAAAGAGAAAATAAATAAAGAAAACAGATTGAGAAAGAAATGGCTGGAACAATGTGCAAGGTCAAACTTATATGAATTAGAAAAAGGGAAATACTAAACCATAGGGAAATAAAGTAATCGTTCCAGAAAGAAATGTAGAAAAAGAAAAATACACAACCTTGAGTTGTGAGAGAGGAAAAAGGGTGGGAAGTTTGGGTGTTTGTTTAAGCAGACTGTAGAGGAAATTAGTGATTTGAATAATGGCTCTTTTGAAGGTGTGAGACACCATGAGACAAACATCAGAGGAAGAAGGGAACTTAAATCTCCAATCTGGCTGTGATATCATCCATCCATCAGGAGCAGACTCAGACCAAGGTGTTGAGTCAGACGGGGCAGAGTGGAGCAGGGTCAGAGTGACGGATGCTCTCTGGCTAGCACTCACTGGAAACCCATACTGCTGATCCACAGCTAATAATAGACAATCCACTGATAGACACAGAATGGAAGGCATGCTCCCTCAGCTCTTTGTGAGCTTGTAAAAAACAAAAGTTTTATGGCCTCTGTCGTTTGTCTGTACTCTGCCGGAAACTTTGTTGCTGTCTGGGGGCCAGGTTTAAGTTCCGATCTGCTGACAATTCTGCAGTTTGACAGCATTTATAACTAACAAAAGCTGCCGTCATTTGAGTCAAAAAATATTTCATTATTTCCCTTATGTGCCCCCAACATGCTGACGTTGTTTTAGTGCAAGAGTCGTTAAAAAATATACCAAGAGCTGGCATTACTCACCAAAAACATTTATCTGTCCCTTTTGAAATATGAGAACATAGACTGCCTTTAACTTGTTTAAACATCCACAAATTTTCATCAAAACTAAAATATTCTTTAAGACATGCTCATTCCAAAGCCTGAATAATCTGCTGTTGAAAAGGAGAAGAGGAAAAGCCCCCTTGTTCATTTCACAAGACAACTTTGATACTTTGCGGCAAGCTTCTAGGCAAATAGTATTTGAATGAAAGCACACAGCAGGAAAAAGAGTGCAAAGCAGGAAGAATATAGTTAACAATGGATTAAAAATGTAAAAACTCTTTTTACCTTACTGTATTATAAGCAGACAATATACAAAATTTAGTTTGCACATATTCATGACTGCAAATAATTCCAATTGTACCAACTGCATGTAATCACTAGCTTATAATTAATGTTGAATAAATGTTTAATGGCAGAAATGAGCTAAGCAATGGAACACATTTATGTCTCGGCATCAAATGAGCCCATGTTTCCATAGCAACCATCTTGATGTTCGACAGTTAGTTAGTTCAGCCTTCAGTGATTCTGTAATCACTCCTAATTTAAACAGCAAAACCCACCACATAACAAAACGCATAGACTCGTGAAAAAGTCATTTACGTAACCCACTAGAAGTGTAATGCGGTGTCTGTATGTGCAGAGACCCTAACCTCTGCCTGCACTTACTCTTCTCTTATTATTTTGCTCTGTTCGAGACTTTTCTGGGCGTCAGCCTATGGTCAGTGGGTGTGAAGCCCTCAGCCAATAACAGCATGCAGGCGAGGCCTCCCTTATTGCTGTCTCACTTTCTCTCCTCTGCTCTCTGTCTGTGTCATGGATGTATGAAGAGCTGCAGGTCTGTGTGACTGCATGACCAAAAGTGGGGACGAGCCACACACGCACGCACACACGCACACACACGCACACACACACACACACACACACACACACACACACACACAGCAGAGAGGACACAGAGGGAAGGATGAAGCTGCGACTGGATGCGTTCGCACAAATCCCGGCAATGCGGCACCTTCCCACAGTGCTGTGCGTAGGTCAGAAAATAATCAGAAATCAGAAAATAAATTCTTATTTCTCTCTTCTCTTATTATTCATTTTCTAGCCCGCTTGACTACCCGCTGCTCTCGCTCTCTCTCTCTCTCCTGGGAGCTGGGGCGAACTTTGAATGTGTTGTTTACAAGAATAAGCAAGAATTGCTGCATAGTATACCTTAAGTGAATATCATAACACACTGATATCAAGTTCATATATATTTTTTTTTTTTCCATACCACCCACTCTTACCCTCACAAAGCCCTAGTGTGTTCACCTTCCACAGCGTTCACTCTTCACTCTACAGCCCTGTCTACAGCAGTAATAAAACAAAAGCCACAGCCTGATAATCATAACCACATTTCACTACAGATGCCGCACAGGAGAACACAAAGGTTCTATTCAGTGCCCCTGAAGGCTAGTCCGGGGATAAATTCATCTTTAAATAAATCTGACTCTAATAACCACTTGGATCTATTAGCCAGGGGAATGACCCCGAGACATTCCAAAAGAGATGAGACAACGGTTGTGTGTTGCAGGCTCTTTCTCCTCCTCAGTGTAAATCACAGTGAGCGAAATGAGGAGCAGCCCCCGCCCACTCAACCCCCGGTCTCTGGAGAGGTGTAACTGCAGGGGTTTGGAGTGAAGAGATGAGCTCCCTTGAGAGATTCAATACTAGAGAATGTAATGCCCTAGGAGCAGCGGGAGGATATTAGCTTATCTCAGAGAGGGAGACAGGGCAAAGAGAGAGAGAGGGAGGGAGACAGAGAGAGACACAGAGAGAGAGAGAGCCATACGGACTGAACATACAAAATCCACTCTCATGTTTGTTCCAACGTAGTCCTCTGTGACTCTTGTTATCTCAGCGTGCTTACAGCACCGCAGCACTGCCAATGAGGTGAGCACCAGCATGAGTGTTACGATAATCTTATTACCTTTAACAGGCGGCCTGGCTCTGTGCTCTACGGACAACACTGCTCGACTATTTACATGTTTGTGTGTGTGTGTGTGTGTGTGTGTGTGTGTGTGTGTGTGTGTGTGTGTGTGTGTGTGTGTGTGTGTGTGTGTGTGTGTGTGTGTGTGTGTGTGTGTGTGCGCATGTCTGACCACAACCATTCAGTCTGTCTAAAGGTGCTATATATTAAATTGGGAGCATTTCTATTGCTATTGCTTGCTATTATTTACATAGGAAATAGTTTTTTGCTGCTCTATTGATGCTCTGAATATCTAATTTAGCACCTTAAAACTAAATGGCAAGTTTATAAATGAGATATCATATTTATAGTCATATTCATATAAGCAGAATCACATGGAGTAAATGGAAACAGAAAGATTGTTTTAAACCAGCATAAACAACACAGGCTGTCACACACTTTATCGCATCTATTACAGATAATAAAAACAATACAAATACAGCATGTTAGTGGAGATAATATTCAGTATAAACACTAATCTGGTAACAGATAACAGACATGGTTTTGGTTTGACACGTGCCAGGTCCAGAGAGATCTGAGCAGCTCTGACACTGTGTCTCATTTTTTATTGTCATGTCGTCTTTTATTAATAGACACAACCCATTGCCTCTAGGGAAGCCAATGAAGCCACATGAGTCAGTGCTTTAAAAAGGTGGACCTCTTACAAAATGTTTCCCTTTTTTACAACTGCAATATGCAATCGCAATCACTCCGGAGACACTGTATAAATCATGACATTGTTAAATCATGCATTTTACAAACTGCTGTTCTTTGTAAATGAGATAAACACATTTCCTTTAGTTGTGACTGCGGCACTGGCCAAAGTGAGATTTTATTTTGTGAAGTGATATTTCATGGATTCATACTTTCTAATGAAGCAGCTTGGCTGAAAGTAAAATATATTTAAGATGTATACCACTCTCATGTCTGCATGCTACATATGAAGCTACTGCCAGAAGCTGGCTAACTTAGCATAGCATAAGAAACTAGAAACGGGGGGAAACAGCTAGTCTGCTCCGTCCAAAAGTGACAAAATAAGTTTGTAAGCACCTCTGATTAACTAGTTTGTGGAGGAAGTATTTTGATTCTTCATGTAGCTTGATAGCACAAATCCAGTTAGTGGCTCTAGTTAGAGTTGGATTTAAAACTCTCCTCTGGCAAGCCAAAATTCAGCTTCATCATTAAACTGCACATCAGAGCTGCTACTTCCTCTGCAGACTGACCTGCCCCCTTTTAAATCTATACTGAGACTATAGCGAGTTCAAACCAGAAGAGAATATTTTGATGTGTGTGTACTGTATGTGTAATGTACATACACATTTACAACTCACAAGCAGTGTGAGCTGTAGTAAAATATCTCATATGCTAGGTTTGTTCTAACTCTCTTAAACACACACATACATTATAACTGTACACGGTTCCGTTTATGAATATATGATTCAATTCTTAGTCTTTGTATGAAAAGATACTCTGTAGATCAAGAGCGTGAGGAATGACTGAAAGCGGTTCCAGAAGAAAGGAAATATGGGAGATTTGCCTACCTCATCGTAAGTGTAGCGACAGTCGGCCTTCTTTGATTTCAGATCCCATAGGACCACGATCCCAGCCTCAAATCCAATTATAAGCTGGAGAGGAAGAGCGACAGGCAGTCAGTGAGATAGGTAGGAGAGATGACAGAGAGGAGATGGAACAGACCCCATGATGGGCGGTAAAATAAGTAATACATTTGACATTCTGGCTCAGCATGAAAGGAAGTCAGGTGTAAGCAGACTGTGGTGGCTCAGGGAGAAACTGGCCCACCCTGGGATACAAGAGATGATGCTTACAGATTTTAGAAGAGTTTTTTGGGGGACTGATTTATAGAAATGTGTCAATAAAGTAAATCAACTGAACATAATGAGCGCGTGATCATAAAAACACAACATGTGCTATGTACAAAAGTGAGTTAAAGTGGAATATATATATGAAATAGTGTGGTGAGTAATTGTTCTCAGCCAGTCATCTTACTCATATTGTTTTAAAAGCTATGCAAATCACAATGACGTATGAGAAAAACGACTTAACAAGAATAGAGAGCAAATAGAGAGAGTATACAGTATAGAGAGAGCAAACCATCGCAAGTCAAGGCTTTAATATATTCTGTACTGTATATTCTCACTGCAACATCAAATACTGGTCCTTACTGTCACTAAAGTAACAACACACGTCGTTTGTGAGGGTGTACAACGGAATACTATTAATGGATTTGCTGTTTGTAACTGCTATTGGAGAGAGGATGACGAACATTATGTGTATTTTAATTTAGCGTTTATTTCCATGTGTGTGTGGGCAGAGAAGTGTTGTTGTTGTTGTTTACCTTTCCCTCATCCATGGGGTTGTCACTTATGTGCACAACTGGTCCAGGGTGAGCCTTGGAGGACCTTATAAGAGAGACAAAGAGAGAGACATATATGTTATTTCTCTAAAAGCTGGGATGCAGTACTCAGAAATGTACACAATAAACATATAGTTCTTTCACATCACATAGACACGTATGGAGAAGGTTAAGGTGGCAAGCAAGTCTTTGAACCTGTGGAAGAGGTCCGCCACGGAGGACAGATCTGCCAATCACTCGTAGGCTCTAAAAGGCTGTTCAAAGACATAAGCTCGGTTAAGGTTGTGATGGATGACACTGCCAGGCCAGGCAGTCCCCACTGGCTGTGTATGCGCGTGCGTCCGTTGCTGTGTTTGTGTGTGACCATTTGCATGTCAGCGGAGACAGCACAAAATGCCTGGCTGCCCCCTCCCCTCCTTCTCCTCCTCCTCCTGTCTGTGCTTTACCCTCCAGACAGCCTTATGTCAAATCTCCTCTCTCTGCGTGCCGAGTGGCTGCAGACTTTACCTAACCTGCCCTGCCTTGAAGAGATAATGTGGCTGCAGAGCGCCAGGGAAGGTCACAGCTGAAAAATAGTGACTGTTAGAGGCTGAAACATAACCACAATACAAGGGAGCAAGGGCAAGGATGCCCGAAAAAGAGTGGGAAAGTAAGGAGATGCAACCAAATGGAAGTAATGGATTGAAATGCTCCTTGTTGACCTGCGTCCCCCCTCTCTCCATCCCCTGGAAGCAGAAAGAGTGTAGGGGAAGAGGAGTTGTTAAATTGAATATGTTAATCTAGTCTGCCTGACTCATCGATCCTTTATCTGACTGAGGTTTTTCCCAGATAGAACCTAAAGCCCCGACCATGGATCCGAAATATGAGTAGCCTATCTGTGCCTTGTATTGATAGGTCCATTGCGCTGTCCGTGGTGCTGAAGTAGCAGAAGGATTTGAAATGGCAACTTTTTCTCTGAGTCCCGCCCTTCTTTAAGTTCAGTCTTGAATCTATGGATCTATAATTCACTCTAAACTTGATTGCATGTGGGGGGTAGGGTTGCACAAATAAAGCCAAAATTATAATGATGATTATTTTTGATCAATACTAAAATCAAGGTTATTCCCGATTATTCATTCACTTTAAGGACAAAACATTTTTATTGCACTTCCACATTTAAATAAAGAGAGCACTGCTTTCATGTTGTGTTACATTTCCGCTGGTGTAAAAATTTAGGGGCAAAATAAGACTAAAAATTAATTTGCCAGTTGCAGTCGGATGACCCCCGTGTTGCAGATAACAAATCGCCTATTAAGTTTAAGCAAGGGGCCAGAGAAGGATAGCATCTACTGTGCGTTTGTTTGTGTGTGTGTGTGTGTGTGTGTGTGTGTGTGTGTGTGTGTGTGTGTGTGTGTGTGTGTGTGTGTGTGTGTGTGTGTGTGTGTGTGTGTGTGTGTTAGAAAGTAGCAGTTAGTGGGCAGGCAGGCAGTCAGTCAGTTGTCTCTATATTTAGCCTGTTTGTGCCAGAGCCTTATTACCTAAGCTCTGCTGCAGCTGGAGCTGTTGATTTATCTAATCCCCCTTCACTGCCTGTCTCTCAGCTAACAGTCGTCCATAGCAGAAAGCACTCTCACTCACTCACACACACACACACACACACACACACACACACACACACACACACACACACACACACACACACACACACAGACACAGACACAGACACAGACACACAGACATGCATTTGCATGTCGGCACAGTTAAGAGACATCTTAACATCCACCCCATTTGTAAAACCCACATCCATAACAAACAATTACCCTCTTGCTGAATTACAAAATGCAACTTGCATAAAAGCTTTGCCCGCCTGTCCCACGTGGTTTATTTCCTCTTGTTTTAGGATTTAATGCGCAATGTTCTCCATCTTCCCCCGTGAGACACCGTAAACAAATCTGGTTTGTTAAAACCTGTTGTTTTACAGTAAATAAATCTGACATAAACACATTCTCAAAATACATGTTCAGGTTTGGAGATGAAGGAGTCACCATGGCAACAGAGGCAGGATGGGCAGAGCACAGACAGGCTCCCAAAACTCATCCATACTCTGCCATAAACACACAAACCCACCCACACAAACCCAACACACACAGACACAAACAACGCCTGCCTAACTACTTCAACACGCTCCTGTAAGCACACATTTTTGACTGCGTACTGCTAATGACTCTGCGTTTTGCATACAGAGTGAAAAAAGGTCTTCGGGGACAAGAACAATTGGGTACGAGTGTATAAAAGAACATGTGTGTCTCTGCTAGCTTCTGCATGTTCATACAGATATATGCTTTAGTGTTAATGCACACTATTTTCTATTTATGTCTATGCAAACTTGTTTGGCTGTGAGCATGCCATTATCCTTATGGCATCATTCACAGTTATGGGCACACATACTTGTCTTACAACTACTGATTCAAGATCTCTCATGTCACACACACACACACACACACACACACACACACACACACACACACACACACACACACACACACACACACACACACACACACACACACACACACACACACACACACACACACACACACACACACACACACACACACACACACACCAGAGACACGACTACGAGAGTTAAACTAAATGCCTCATGGTAAATATAACACTTAAAATATCTGCCCCCTCGGCACCTTCAGTTCAAAATAGTCATATGCTATCAAACTTTATTGCACCAAATCCGTCTTTGTATCTAAAATATTCATCCGAAGCACAGTGATGCCTTCAGTACTTTAAGGAAAATGGACCATTTGTATGTGTGCACACACATGCACCGTAGAGCAAATGTCTGTCGGTGTGTAGATGCCGCAGGGGGGGTATATTATAGCAAAAAGGATCTCCTCAGTGCAGGCACACACTCGCAAAAAACACACAAAATAAACAACAAAATGTGAATTTAAAATGAAACTAAAAACGAGGGCTTAACTGCATACATTGACACACGTGTTCAGTGACACACACAGATGCACAATTTTAGTCCTGAACATCTGGTGTCACCACGGGTGAGATACTGTTAGGCAGCAGAGGCGCAGTCACCATGGCAATGTCTCCGCGGCAACATGGCTTGAAAGGCCTGTCTGCAGCACGGCCGTACCGTCTGCAGTACGGCCGTACCGTATGCGGCACGGCCGCACCGTATGCGGCATTATGTCACCTTGGTAGACTGTGATTGTGTGTGTGTTATTGCATAGGTTAAACATGTTCCAGATGAAAGAGCTGGCCCAGCTGTACTGAGTACATGCAAAGGTTTTCAGTACATGAAAGAACAAAACTTTAATATTAAATCCTCTGACCAAAACAGTGGCTTTATGCATTACATCCCTTCCTGCTGTTGACTGATAAGGCTTTTGACGGCTCAGCCGTGACACACATAATTCTGCTCCCTGTTTAAAAAGCTTACTGAAAGACAGCAAGAGCAACAGAAACAACCAATATGTGATGTGTTGCAGTTAAAGGAATTAGATAATTTGGGAAATGTGCTTTCTCACTTATCTGTCAGTTAAGAAGGAGATAATGCCCTTTGAGATGTCCATAATCAGGAATTAATGGATCTGGCCTCCCCTTAGTCCATTTAATCCTGATAATGGACAACCCGAAGGGCATTATCCTGCTTACATCATGTACACTTGCCAAAGAAATAAAATGAAGACCATTTATTTATATTTTCATACGAAATCAAATTCAAATGCAACTCTTGAAGACACACCTGGATTGTAACATTAGTTCTCTAATAAAGTTTGTAGCCTTAAGTCTGTGTGCTCCTGTATACTTTGGACCAAATTTGTCTCCAATCTCTCCCGATACCGCTGCATATATAGGTTCAATTTAATTGAAGTTAATTTATTTAGAATTCAAGACTGCACTTTATGAATGATAGCATGATCGTTTACTAATGTGCAAACTGCACAATAAGTGACTGCAAACCTTCATGCTCTCCTGAATAAAATTATGTGAATCCTCATAATGATTTGTAATAACAGACTCTCCAAGTGCATAAGGTGTTGGAAGGCTTGGTACCCAGGGAAAGCTCACTGTTCCTGGCCTCCACCTGGATCCTGGGGTCCAGGGACCCCTCTAAATGGCTTTGAGGATACTGGAGGCTGTGATGCTTCCCTAGTAGGGCACTGCTGTACCAGCGGAGGACCTCCCATATGCATAAAATAAGTACGCAGGAACATATATAGATGCATTCAAATTCTAAGAAGTAATAACAATCCCTTCAGGGCCTGAGTGGGAGAGTGGGAGAAAATAAAAGGGGACAGAATAGGCCTCAGGCCAACATGTTCACGTGAACTATGTGTCATAGTAAGCCGTTAACATTTTACCACTCCTGTCCCACTTCTCTCTGGCCCTCTGTAACCATCTAGCTGAATCAAATCAAACACACATACACTGCCAGAGACGCTGCCAGGTACAAATATATAAATATTCTTGCACATAGTGCATCCATTAAATGATGCGTCATGTGAACAACACATATTCACATGTGGCATTATGGTTATGTCCTTAATGCCTGAAGCACAGACTGAACTATAGTGCTATGCAGTTGGTTATGCACTGTAATTTATGTGTTTGTCGAATAGTCTGTCCAGTACAGTGGCTTGGGAACAGAGGTGTGAGTCATAGAAACATACAGAACACTGGGCCGAGCCGGGCCGGGCCAGGCCAGGCCTGAGGGCCACTGGCACAGCCACTGCAGCTTATCTCCAAATAGCAGGGCCCAAGGGATGTTGACCCCGGTACGCACCATATTCTAGACCCATTACAGTAATCACAATAGAACAGAGGTGTAGTAGGCAGGGCTTAAAATAAAGTCTTTAAAAATGCTTTCAATAGCACTTTATGTATTAGGGCCAGTTTTTGACAATAATACTAATGTAGACAACTTCAAGTGTTCAGCTGATGATGCTGAAATATGACCTGACTTAAATATTCAAGTCTCCAATACCAACAACATTTCCTTTAGTCTAAAATTGTCGGCATAGGTTCCCAGAGCTCGATGGGCCATTTTCAAACAGTTTAAAACCTAAAGATAATACATTTTTGATGATTTTTGCCAATTAATAAATACCAAAAGAACATAATCGTTAGAGCACTACAGTAATTACAGTTCGTAATTAGATCAAGCGCTATGTTCTTCTGATGACGGCGTCAGAGAAGAACAATGGGAAAGGGACAGAGGCTTTTGTACCTGGACTACCACAACCCTACCAACCCCACAGCTGGCAAAGAACACAAGGAGAGAGAACAAGAGAATCACATCAACCCTCTCTGAGCTGGGTCAAAGCAGACTACAGAAACACCCTCATACACGTATGTTCTATATGCAAACTGAGAGCTTCTGTAACAAATCCATCAATCTATTGCTGGCACTGCCACCATCTTTAGGACATAGTATCCCATAGAATGGCTACGTGAGGAAATAGGCCTGAACTAAACGATGTAGAAAGCTCCTTTACACTAAATGCGCAGGGCTAAAGTTTGGATGGAAACAACAATATGTCAAAGAAAGTGTTGAGGTCAAACAAAGCTCTTACATGTTAATCTTTTTGTGGGTGGAAGAAATGGAGGTAAGGTAGAGGTGTATACAGCTAAAAAATCATGAATGTCAATATGGTTCAAGAAAACTCTAAACTATAATATATTGTACTGAATGCCACTTGTCATTTATAAGTACATGTCATTGTATTATTGCAAATATAAATGGTGATTTACATATTTATTATCTCGGACTACCTATATGGTCAATTCGCTGCAATGTTTACAGCTTCTGTAATCTGCGATGTGGAGAAGGTGATATTGAGGCTTTTAAATTTCCATTTGCAGGCTGTGTGACCTTTTGTTTCATGTAAAAGTGACATCAGATTCTATTTCTAATTTTAATACAAACGCCAGTGTTATGGAAAGAACTAATCGCCCTTTTTAGCTATGTCAAGCGAGAGGTTATGGTTGTTATAGTCAAACAGGATTTGTCATCAAACCAGAAAATAGATGCTTAAACATACTTTGGGATTTTTTGAACATTTAATGAAAATGTCACTTGATTCCAAATATGTATTTTTGCAGTATCAGGATACTGACTAAACCCTACATTTATTTTTTTCCATTTTTGTGTCGGCTTTATAATTTTAGAAAGATTTATAAATTTAGCATATAAAGTACCATGAAGGTACGCATCCTTACAGCTGAAATGGTGGATGGTGGAAACAAATTATCCTTTGGGATGTTTTCCATATTATTATATTTTGTGCCAGCTAAGGTTTGGCAGGCTGAACCGTTCATCGTCTAAGTGCAGTGTTTGGGGGATGATAGCCGGATTAGCCCATTCTTAACCTAAAATTACCGGATATGGCCAGTCCCTTGCAAGGTTACATGCCAAATGTGTGTGAGATGCTAAAAGAGCTTCATAAAGGCAGTCCATTATGTCAGTAATTGTATGGGGATTTAATTATTATTCACTTCCTGTACATTCAGAAGATAATCTCATAACCTTTTTTTTTTTTTACAATAAAGCAACTATTCCTAACATTCCAGAGAAGTATTAGCTTTACTTTTCATAGAGAGAGTTTTTTTCATAATAACAGGAACAGCTTTGAAACGGAGGAGGTATTTTCAAATAATATGAGGATGGTCAGGAAAAAAAAAAACATTGACATCTAGGTGAAACAAGGTGAAGAGGAGTGAATGGTACTGTAAAGATGTAGGAAAAACGAGGAGAATACAGTCCAGCAAAGAAAAGTGTAAGTTATTGCTTGTCCTTTAAGTCAAGAAGAACTCCTGTATCTAACCCTCTATCTTATCATCCACATCTACCCTCTTCCTCATCTTTATCACTCCTTGCCTTCCCCCTCTGCCCTTTTTTTCCTCTAATTGGAAACCTTTTCCTTCCACCTCTTTATCCTCACTGATCTGCACGAATCCCCTTCTTCTCTGCCCTCTGTTACCTGCATTTATCCCTCTGTCACCACTCCATTCCTCTCCTCCATCACCTCCCTCCTCTGCATGTCCTTTACCCCAGGCAAAAGCCCCGTCTCATCCATTCCACTCCCGTCTCCTCACTGTCATACACTCACACTCCTCCCCCCTCCCCCTCATCCTCCCTCCCACCCACCACTCACTCCCGCCTTTTCTTCCCTGCAGCCCTGTCGACGAGACGTCTGTGTGTACCATACACTGATCTCGGCAGACACCTGTTCCACCCCCTCCCTGCTTCCTCCATCCTTTTTCCCTCTCTCCCCACATGCACACGCATGTACAGAAGGGGATGGGGGGTGGGAGCGTGAAGCAAAACGCTCCAGTGAATAATTTAAGTCTCTACAGCAGGGAACCAAAATGGAGCCTGTCAAACTGACGGATCCATTTAAACAGTAAAGAGACAGGTCGCTCACTACCTGGAGTCGGATACAGTGCCTGTAAGTGATGAACTGACTAATGATTCTTTTTTATCTCATTATATTTAAGCTACAATAACCTTTTGAAAGGTAAAATGCTGATTAGTCTGCATCCCTTGCCTCACTTAAGTGCTGCAAGGTGAGTCAATAGACCCTGGGATCAATGTTGCAGTGCTGGGGATATGAGTTTGATTCCTACAGAGTTCAAATATTGATCTGCGTATCAGTGATTCACTGTGGATGAGAACCCTCTCCATACCGCACAAAAACCTGCAAAGCAGCATGCTAAATTGTGCTGAATTTGAAGAAAGGGGAAAGAAGAAGCGAGGAACACTCAGGGCATTAAGAGTGGGAGGCAGCATCAGAGGGTGACGCGTGGGCAGTGACACTCACAGTTCAATGGCTTTGTTCCACATGATGACGTAGCCTGAGAGCATAAAGGACTCCACGTTGACGATATGGATGTTCCCTCGTTCGGTGCCGATGTACAACCATTTACTCTGGAAGGGCAGGTGGCAGAAAGTTATTCTGTGAAGAGAAGGAAAAAACACACAAGTTAGAGGAGCAGCAGAGAATGAGTGAGGAGAGGAAGAGGAAGGGTGGACCAGGTAGAACCAGGGAGAAAGACACAGACATCCGAGAGACAGAAGCCTCTTGAAAATCACTCAACGTCCTATTATAACGGGAGACAAATTATGCAAAACTGTGAGAGGATTATTTACCACTCCATCAGGTCGAAGCAGTCGAGGTGAGAGTGGCAAACCAAAGACATTTTTGAGTCATTCAATCAGCCACCTTCTATCCAGACCTATGGGGGTACATGAGGGCAAAGAGACACCTATAATTCTCCTCTTTTTGTCATCGCTTCCCCGTCTCCTCTTTTCATCCATCCATCAGACTTAAGTTTAATGAGAGGTTAGAAACCCTTCCCTCCTTAGCTGTGGCTATTCCATTCATCTTCTCATCCCTTTTTCATCATTTTGCTCTTTTATCCATCCTTCAATGCAAACCCCAATCCGTCTGCGGAATAATAATGTACAACCTTGGTAATCCGCCTGGCTAATATTTCAAGGTCGCCTAGCTCCTCCAGTGATCCCTTTTTTTATTCTGCACGGAGCTTTGAGCTACACCTGTGGACTTCAGAGGCCTGTATCTATAAAACAAGGCCCCTGGCTCATCAGCTGGGACTCACCACCCAAGTGGGGAGAGAAATTAAGTTGTAACCATCTCTTTTGACAGCACTTCATTCGTTATCCATTACTTCCAACAGGAAGGACACACTGGAGTATTTCCTCTGCGTTTATGACAGATTGGATCGTGTTTAGCAATGGAATCCCTCTGTACAACAAGTTTAATATCCAAATGTAATATCTGCTGTCAAACACGCTTTAAGTAGATACAGTATGTCAAAAAAATAAAATGGTCTGTTTTCTTTTTGTAATCCGATGAGATGGGATCTTGTCAGAGATGAATTAATAAAACTGGCATTCAACTTTAAGACCAGGCCCTATGCAGTATCCAAGGAGAGATCAAAATAACCTCTTTCTATATGCTTCAATGACTCTTTCCAAACTACATAACATAAGAACCATGTCTCCAAGCAACAATATATAATAAGAAATCAATATGTTTTTTATCAACATAAACATCATAAATTTCAACATAATGAGGACACATTTTAATTAAATGAATATGCAAATCATTCACAATCCACATATTTAATTTGTTTTCCCTACAATATCCACTCCTAGCAACTAAAGCACTATGATTGATATATTTATGGTTAAAGGCAAGTAAAATCACATGGTTAATATGGAAATATTCTTCTTCCCCCTGACATTAACCACATTTTAGTAGCCTGAAACTAACTAAATGTGGGTGGCAGGACTCAAAATCTTTGGTATGAAAGTCATGTGATTTGTACCCGCAAGGTATAAGAAAGTTACACTTCGTGAACTTGAAAAATGCCCCAAGTGATCGGTGCAGGAATTATGTTTCCTCCAGAACACATTTGGCAAAGGATGCTAGCAGTATACTGTATGGGTATATTTTGTAGTAGAAAGGGATAAACAGAAACCTTGCATTATACTGTATAAATATGCATACACTCAATAACACAGCTACACACAGATTTGCGAAAAAACATGTCCTTGCAGTGATTTGTGTGTTTTAATGCCCAGAAAGCCTCTCTCTCCTGCTCTCTTTTTCTGAGTCTTTCACATTTTTGCTCCAGGACTGTATTGAGAGTAGCAGCTCCTAATATTACACACACATGCACACACACACCTTCCTCCTCTGCCCCAATGCTCTGCTCCAAAACATGAATAAATTCATTTTTTGAGAGAAATTGGGCCACTTGACATAAATCTCCTCCACACAGTCCAACATGTGCACAGAGACTCAGAAACACTCAAACACACTAACCTACATTTACATACAAAATTTACAAACAGGAATACGGTCTAGCTTAATCAAACATAAGAGTAATACTGAGAGAGTTGCACATGCTCATTTAAGTCTCATCTGATTAGGCAAATTGACTAAGAGCAACATCACTATGCTGCATTCCTTTCTCCTACAAAATATTTATTTATACACTCCCAATGTGCTTTGCAAAAACATATTTTGCAGTTAACGTAATTTGTAGTTTTGCAAATTGGTTTGATGTGAACATGATGTTTAGGGTTGCGAGAGCAATAGATGATTTACTACTCCACCATGAACAGTTGATCATTGAGACGCACACACTCAGACTGCAGACTCACTGCAGATGAGATGACTAAGAGCTACATGACTTTTCATGACAACTTGTGGCGGACTGTCTGCTAGATTTAGTGTACTCTTCCATCTGCACAAACAGTTGTGGCTCATCTATGCATATGAGGGCTTGAGCTAGGGCATGTGTTGGTTTCTGGGGTTACAAACACTGCATTTATCTCTCTATTCATGTGCCCATACATGCTTGTGTTAGTGTATGTTTGCATGTGTACATGCTTCTCAGCAACTGATATGAACTCATGTAATTACATATGTACTGTAAATGTTGTATACAGGGGGCAACTTTTGGTTCTGCCAAGTGAAGCCAATGATGTAGTGTCTTTGAACTTGCATTCTCTGTACTTACAGGGAACAAAAAGAAGTCCAATTGAATGGACGTCTATGAGAAAATGACCCTATTCTCACTTGAATTATTACCTCAGTAAACATTGTAAACATGAGTTTATGGTCTCAATCGCTAGTTTCAAGTCTTTTCCAATACAGTATTATGTTCATTTAGTAAATTATTGTCGCATTTAGAGTAAAATAGACCATAAAATGGAATTCCCACTTAGAGCGGGCTTACTGTGATTGTCAGGCCGCTACTAGAGCCATATACGGCGTCTCCACGTCACTCCTCCGTATTTCAAATATGGTTAATTCCGTTCATTATTTGCGAAAAAAAACAACAAGGCGACGGCCGTAATCCAAGATGTGAAATCAAAGTGGCTGTCCACAAACCAATGGGTGACGTCACGGTGACTACAATCATTTCTTATATAAAGTCTATGGTTTGAATATAATTATGCTTGATCTGGGTGTGTGCGCACATACAAGACAGCTGATTAAGTGTTCTGAGAGTTGGTATTAGAAGGCCGATTGAGAGGTTGTGGCAGGACGCATAATTATACAAATTTGCTCGCAGTTTAGAAGTGTGTGTGCGCCCATTACTTTGTGTGTGTTTGCATGCAAACCAATTGTTTGTGCAAGTGTGCTTATGTGCGTGTCATTTTGTTCACACTTGTTGTGCACGCACTAGTGTCATACTTCAAGTGGTCACGACACACAAAGGCAGCTGCCAGCTCGCAGGCTCAAGGCCAAACACATTGCCTCAGAAATGACAGACACCTGCCACACACAACTCTGAGGTTAACTGCACTGTGGGCTAAATGTATGAGAGGATGGTTCACTGCAAATGAGACGGGGATACTTTAGAAAGCCAGTAAAGCCTGTAATGCTTGGTTTTACTCTGATGTTCCTATCAAAGAGGACTATTGCAAGTGGAGTAATCTGGGCCTGCCTGTCATTAGAAAGTCACCATCCGATCGAAACGGACTTACTTTTTTTTTCCTTTTCTGATTAATTTTTATTAAACTGCCCTTGAGCAAAGCACTGAGCACACACTGCTCACTATAGAACACTTAATGAGTTGTACTATTATGCAAAAATGTCATGTATTCAAACATATCTATTAAATAATCATGCACACTAATGGCAGGGGAAGAGGCTGACAGGAAAAGAATGAGGGCCATAAGATTCTTGTCATATACTGTATTATAATCAAAGCTGCATCTGTTAATACTGTAATATCTTATCTGGCCGACATTCATCTCAGAAAGGAGTTTTTGAGTAATTGAGAGAACTCAGACAATGACATTGCAGAAAAAGTTGAATAAGTAAAATTCACAAATACTGTTTAACTAAGAGAACATAAATCAAATATATATATTTAGTGTCCATTTGGCAAAGGTCCAAACCAGGTTTTTTCTAATCTGATGAGAGTCCAGAGACCCCAATCTACGAACAGGGTTTCAACTAAGAAGTATCCAATCTAATAACACTGCATTCACACACACACACACACACACACACACACACACACACACACACACACACACACACACACACACACACACACACACACACACACACACACACACACACACACACACACACACACACACACACACACACACACTCCGCTTTACAGGCGCAGAGCACCTGCGAAAATCAATCCGGACCTAGGCATTATAATTAAAACAATGCTGAATTCACCTTCACAGTTCTTTAATATGCATTTGCACAGTTAGAAGGTTACGTTGGAAGAAAAAGGGAGACAGGAAACAACGTTCTCCACCAGTAGCAAACTGAATCCGTCAACTATCGTAAAGGAATCTCTAATTTGCTGACTTAATTGAAATGTTTCAAGTATTTCAATTCATTTAATTGATTCACTAGCTTTGCCGACAAACTACTAAGTAGATCTTTTAAGGTGGTACCTGAGATTCAGGCTATTTAAAATGCCAGTATTAAGTGACACGGATCAGCTTCCAGAAGCCGAGATCTGAGCAGTTAGAATCATATATTCTTGATATATATGTGTGTGTATGTGTATGTGTGCGTGTGCATGTGTGCGTGTGTGTGTGTGTGTGTGTGTGTGTGTGTGTGTGTGTGTGCGTGTGTGTGTGTGTGTGGTGACACTGGTTCCCCCCTCTCATCATCCTGCATTGACGATGTTTCCAAATCTGCAGTGCATTCCTGTGAGGCTGAGAGGTGACGAGAGCATCCTACGCCAGAATGACTCGGCAGGATTTCTTCTGCGCTCCCTCCATCCCCACACTCCTACCCACAGACTGACTCACCGCTCTCTGGCTGAGGCCCAGTCTGTCTCAACTCCTCCTCTCGTCCTTTCTCTCCTCTCTCCTAGTGCCTGTGATCTGATGTGAATGGATGCTGATGCTTGAGGGCATTCTGCAACACTGCTTTCGCCCATCAACTTGAATACTGATCAGGGGAAGGAAGGCGAGAAGAAAGGAGGAAGGTGGGAGAGAAGTATCTTTTTCTGAGTATTGGAATGGGCCCTTAGACGACAGGAAACCTAGAGACTGCAAAGGTGAATTTGGGTTTTATAGAAAAAAAAAATGTGTAAAGAAAGTTTAGAAAAAACAGGCCAGTGCAACGACACTGCATAATAGCAATGGGACAGGAGTCTATCGCCTATTTTAGAAGGGTTTTCTTGTGTTTTAAAAACAGCATATATGCACGAATTAGTGGAAAAGGCTATTAATCACTTTCTTGCTGAGCGTATGTGAGAAAATAGATACTAGTCTCGTGTCAGTGCATGAAGTTCCGACCGGGAGTAAGGAAGCTATTAGCCTAGCTTAGCAGGGGTAAATAGCAACCCCGTCTCTCCAAAGTTAAAAAGACTAAACTTACACCTCTAAAGCTCATGGATCAACACTATCTATATTTTGTTCAAAACAACAATTTGTGGTTTTACGGGCAGTTATATGCTGGGCGTTTACATAGTTGTGACGCACAGACATACTGGGTGGAAGGATTAATTATTGTTCTCTATGCTAAGTCACTCCCTCTAAAACCACAAACTGTTGTGTTTCCATTTGTTTTGTGAACAGATTAAACAAATGAGATATAACGTGGTAGTTAGTTTTAGAGATGATAGTAGCCTTGTTTTTTTAACATTGGAAAGGGAGCCAGCCTGGCTATTTCCCTGTGATTCCAGTCGTTATGCTAAGCTAAGCTAATCAATTCAAGGCTCTATCACCATGGTCAATGCAGACATGGGAATGGTGTCATTCTGCAGAGTGGTTACAGCGCATGCCTCATTTCCACAACATCCTTGTTTAAATTCCACACTTGTGACCCACCCCCACCCCAATTTACGGTCTGTCTACACTCTCAAATAAAAACAAAAATGCCCCAAAAAATGATTTAAAAGTAAAGATGGTATCAAATTTCTCAACTCACAAAAATAAATGGTCAATTTCTCAAAATTAAAATTAAAATGAATAATAATTTAATTTGGCTTCCGTTCCTCTTTTTCTGTTGTAGCCTGTCGTGGCAGTTCTGGCTGGGTGATTGTTCTTTTGTTGATGAGGAAATGGCTGCTCTGTCCTCCACACCCTGACAAACTAAAGTCAAGCTTTGAAAAAGATAGGATGAGATAGGAAAACCAAAGGAGCAAAAGTAAAAAGTGTGAGATGAGATGGAGTGGCAGTGGGTGACTAAGACTCTTAAAGGTTTAACAGACCTGTTCTGTTCAATCCTGCAACGTGTCTGTCTTATAAACTATTTACACTGCTTCTGGCTTTCTTTCGACAGCCATTCTTACCTTCTGATGACACTTAAAACTGTGATCTTCTAATAACCTTTTGGGGATGTGAACTGATGCTATTTGTTTTGACAACTATATTACAAAGCAACAACGGTGTGCACATCTTTTATAAAAATAAACAAAGCAGAGTGATATTTATAGCCTTTAGAGCCAGAGGAGATCTTTAAATCTTCTCAGAGTGCAAGACACTCGGATAAACTGTGTGATAGGAAAGTTGAAATAAGATGGACTCAACAAAACCCTGATGGTCCCATTAACTTTGGAATGTGCTCCTTCAGGGCAGCGATTATAATAATGGAGGACTGCAGAGTTGGAAAATGGAGTGATAATCAGCAAAGTCTTGTATACAATATGATACCAATGTATGGGTGAGGTACACTTACCTTTCACATAAAACATTTCATGTGCACTGCTTGAGCACAAAAACTGAAAAATGTGCTCCAAGTAGGATTTTTTTTTTTATTGCTACATTGAAAGCAATACTATGTGTTACAGTGCATTTCTGAGAAACAGTCTAATTTCATTAAAACCAAAACATATGACTTGTTCCAAGCCAATTAGGAGCTGAGTAGTCAAAAAATCATACCTGCATGCATGCGAGTTGGTCCCACATAGAGTTAATTAAAAACGTTATTACTTAAATGCATTTATATCTCTTCCAGCTCACCCCAGAGAGGCCAAGCCCGCCAGCGTGCTGTGCCAAAAGACACAGGAATACCTTTGACAGGTTGCCAGTATGTAGCAGGGCTAAAGGGCAACACGTACAACGATGTATGACAGTCATCAATGCCACCTTGCCCATTATTTTGTGTGTAAGCCCACAAAGCGTCTGGCTCCTCGAGCCTGTCAACATGTCAGGAGAAGCACATTTTATATTTCCCAGCATCATTGTGCGACTACTCCCAAGCAGCATTCATGTCCTGGATCAGTGTTTATACGGTGTGTGTGCTAAAGGTGTCAACTGATGCGCGTCAGATGATGCAATTACTTGCAACACAGCTGGGTTGTGTTGTGCTTAACACATGTAGTCGACAAACACATTCACATGAATAGGCAATTAAGTTTCCGGTTCACCTGAGCCTTGTGTCTTTGGCATGTTGGAGGAATTCAGTAACCTGATGGAAAAGATTTAAACCTGTCATTAATAGGTTGAGGGATTCCAAGCAGTCGCAGAGAGTCTGGTAGTCTGTAACACCTCAGGTGAAATTGTCGTCAGGTGCTGAACAGCAGACTGATGTCTAATGCTCAGATCCACTAGCAAGACTGTCTCAGTCATGAGGCTCCTTTAGTCCTGCGAAAAGCCAATGAGTGGGACGTTTGGTCCCTCTAAGGTTCCCCTCCTGCTTGTGTTACCTGTTCCTCTTCTTTTCTTCTTTCATTCAATTCCTTTACCCTCCCTTTCTCAAATTATACTACTCTTCCTCACACGCCTTTTGGTTTACTTCTGCCCACTGCTTCAGTTTAACTTCATTTCCCCGTTCCAAATGTCTCATGTGACTTTGCAGCTTCTTGAGTTGGAGTGACTCCGCTCCTTTCTGCTGCTGTGTCTCGAGGTCGTGGCGTTGGACGGCGGTGCTTACTAAATGTCAGAGGCGGTCAAGCGCCTCCGCAAGAACACAACCTGCCCATAAAGACGCTGCCGGCCACCTGTCCATCACATCAACGCTGTCTCAGATCATTGGCTCTGACGTTTAACCCATTCACCACTTTTCACTGTGACAGATCAGTGGCCAATTATATGATTGACTCTGATGGTTTATCGCTGCATTTGTGGACAGCAACTTCCTTTAGGTGAGGTGATTCTGCACTTCACTTGTCTTGTGTCTCAGAGCTTAGATATTTGCAAATGGAAAATTTGAGTTTTTGATGCAATGCTTTTTTTGCTTGTCAGCCAAATATCAGTTCTTGGATATTGGACTGTCCTTGATGAATCACCAAGGACAGTTTTGAAAATGGACCCTCATGCCAACTCTAAAACCACTTTCCTTGACAGCGGATAGAAGAAGGAGGACAGGAAATTAAGGGGTAGCGAGAGAGGGGATGAGATGCAACAAATAGTTCCTGGACACAAATCATTATAGGATCACATGGTTAGAGGGTGTTTGTCTGATGAGCGTTAACTGTATTTCTCATAATGATTAACATGTAAATCTGAATCTCAGAAGTTTTAATTTCACACACCATCAACAATCTTAAAGTGTGTGTGACGCTGTGTATATTAATTGCTTGTGTGTGTTTATGTTTATACATACACGTGTGTGTGTGTGTGTGTGTGTGTGTGTGTGTGTGTGTGTGTGTGTGTGTGTGTGTGTGTGTGTGTGTGTGTGTGTGTGTGTGTGTGTGTGTGTGTGTGTGTGTTACAACCTGCCGGTGTAAATTTTCAGGTGTTTGGATAGTTTCACACCTGTGCCCCAGTGATGGGAAAGCCTCCAAGGCAGAGTAAGTGACCCAAATAATGTGTTTTCAGTTAGAGACCAACAGAGAGAGAGAGAGAGAGAGAGAGAGAGAGAGAGAGAGAGAGAGAGAGAGAGAGAGAGAGAGAGAGAGAGAGAGAGAGAGAGAGAGAGAGAGAGAGAGAGAGACTCTGTGTCACCTCCTTTGCCCTGTGCACAGTTTAGCAAGCGCAATGACACATTTGCCAAATGCAATGCCGTCTGCTTGCATACAGCACGAGAGTCAGTGAGAACTAACAGTACACACAGGCAGCAAACTGTGACACAGGCCCCTGCTCAGAAACACACAGTTCATGTTGCACCAGAGGAGCGAGTGTGAGGGCGTAATTGAGGAGAAAAAGAGAGTGGTAGCGAGACGGACACATCGAATTAGCAGAAGGTCTTTCTCATCATTTGCAGTTCCGTGTGCCCCTCTTACCTCTCTTTGCTGAACTTGAGGGAGTGGAGGATGGCTGGTCTCTTCTGCCTCAGGTTCCACAGGTGAACACTGTCGTCGGCCAGAGCACTCACCAGCGCTCCCTGTCACAAGACAAGAGGCATGTCATTTTAAATTCAAAGATATCACAGGTACCATCATTGAAATACGTGTAGGTTATAACGACAGAAATATCCATAAACACATTCACAGACTGCTCTGTGTGAGCCTGACATGCATGAGTCATTCTGCATTCCCTAGAAACTGATTTTAAATAAGGCATCTTTCTCCCAGGTAACAGAAATGATTCATAGGACGTATATATAAATGTATGCGAGAGTGTAGGAGGCACTTAAAATCGTCTCCATCTCTCTGTTGGTTTGTTTGAACTGTCTCAGTCACACAGAAGCTGACAATGACGCACACACACACACACACACTCAACTCATTAACATGGAGTCAATCAAACTTGCCACATGAATGAGAAAGCTGTATGTATTCAATACTTATAGCATGTTTACAGCATGTCGATCGACACCTGACAAAATGCTAAAGGATTGTCCCTTTGGCCTCTAAGTTTGCTGCTTAACATGAAATATAGACAGAACTTCCTTTATTTAGCTGAGCATTTGCCTAATAGGAGTTGGGTTAGTTGTGGGCTGAGTCTATGTGATTTAAAAAAAAGTGCAAAGCAAACATCTGTGAGTTATACAATGTAGTTCCCATGCATTGTCCTTCGAGGGAGGCTGTTTAGGAATCTCTGGTGAAAATCAACAGACAATTTCAATAAAGTTGTCAAAAACAAGAATTTATTTTACTGACAAGTACAGTGAATCAATAAGAACCAAGAAATCACGCACACTCTTCATGACTCTATAAGATTAGTTTATTTAATGTTACGAGTCTCGTAAGAGTATTCGGAACCCTTTTTTTCCCACTAATTTATTGGTTAAAGTTATAGACATGTTTTTTCCTTTAAAGCATTATTAACTTATGTTGTTTTAACACAAATAGCCTAAATGTGTGACCAGGCATTCTGTGCCAACTTTTGTGCCACCGTTACCCAGCCCCACTGATACCACGGGACTTTGTTTAAATGTGTTATTCTACTCTTGGTACAGTCGCATACAAGGAAGCAAAAAGCTCACTGCCAAAAGAACATGGAAACACATGGAAATAAGCATTAAAGGGAGGCCAGTTACATTCACACTACCAATATGATCATCATACATCCTCTACCTACAACGGCATTAAAACAGGGACTACTTTTTGAACATTTTAAGGGGTGAAATGTGATAACCAGAGATGGGTATTTATGAATCTGCCCATAAGTATTATTAAAAGACATGCAGCATTGTGGAATTTACCCCCATAGTTACCTGTCTTTGGCTTTGTAAGAAAGCGCTGGTCTTACTGGTGAGTACAGATTCCTCACTGGAGAAATAAGCATTTTGCTGACTCCAATGTTTCACTCATGTTTTTTTGTGACCTACCTCATTGATGAGAAACTGTAGCTGGATGACGGCCGCTCCACTTTCATGCTGACAGTAACACTCCACGCCTGGACGACCAAACCTGAAAGGTTCTCTGTCAAGGAACGTACGGTATCATATGTAACACTTAACCACTTGTCTTTGTTTGTTTATTGCAGCCTGGTATGCTCTGAATATTCATGAGGTGTTTTTCTGAAGCAAAAGGCCATGACATTTGTTACCTGGTTACCTGCTAGGAAGGGAAGTGGAATATTCAAAGTTAATTTTTATGGTCTACCAACACAGCTTGAACAGATTCATCAACTACAGGACTTTGCCCTTTTTGACTCCCCACATGCCTTTGAATCACATTCCTTTCTTATAATTACTGTGACTATTTAATTCCCTTTAATTGTACAGCATAGGGCTTAGTTTTACCAGCAAGCTTTTTATTTTAAGAGCATATGTTTTTGTATTAAAGGCAATTAAGAGCACTTAACACTATAATTCAGGTGGTTCATTGCAGTAACAGTTAAGTTATGTTAAACAAAGGAGACTGCTTGGGAGGAATAGAGATATCATCAAAACAAAACAGAGGAACATTGGCGGTGCTGCAGCGAGGGAAGAAAACTGTACCAGGATTGAGGGGGAGCAAATGGAAGGAAGAGGACAATTCAGATATTCAAATATATATAAATGAATCAGCAGAGAGGAGGTGAATATTATGTGAGCAGATGAGAAAATAATAGCAGGGAGGGAGAGGGAGAGAGGGAATGCAGTTATACAGAGATCGGCAACTCTGATAAAAGATGCAGAAGAGAGAGAAAACACGCAGAGAGAGGTGGGAGGATGGAGAGAAAGAGAGATGAGGGAAGGGAGAAGGGACTGACAGAGAAAAACTGGCTGCTCTGCCTGAGGAGAGTGAATGGGTGAGTTTACTGATTATACCCATTCATTCTTCCCACAACTCTCAGGACGAAGGTTGGGGGGGGGTTCATACAGGGAGCACATAGAGGTGCAACACCCTGAGGACGACGCTATTGCTCATCATTGGTTAGTGTGTGTACGTGAATGTAAAGGTGGGGGGTGGTAGGTTGCATGTCTCTGCATATGACCAGCTACTGTAAATTGCCTGCAGATGTATCCAACTAGAAACACAGTTTGAACCATGCAGTAAATTATTATAATTTATAATTTATTATATTGTCACGTATGTTTTTTAATGCATCCACATAGCAAACCCAGAAAACAATGAGAATGACTAAGGGAAAGAGATATTCCTTTGTTTTACCATTAGTCAGAAAAAGACAGCATCTCATGTTGGTAATGATATTGGTAGCAATAGCAACAACAGAACAAGCAGAGCCCTCAAAATCGAATTCAGACACCAATAATCAAGTCCTCGTTTCCCACAGTGCAAACTGCGCCTTCAGCTCCCAGACAGGCACCAGTGTAATTTATTAAGCCGTAATGCGTGTTATCATTCCTGAGGTGTGTAGTGACCATACCAATGAATAAAGCCCCCGCATCAACGGAGCCAGCACCACACAGCTGTTTGTCCTTTGGACTGAATACAAGAGGGGGTTTGTAAGCACACAAGTGAACAATGTGTGTATATTCATCCTTTCATCTTAACATTTTGCATTATTCGGTTCAGTATATTGATCTCAATTCGTTGGCTACTAATTCCTTCATAGCTATATTCGACCCCAAGGTATCAGCGTGATTAAGTAGCCTCTGTGCTGCGTGGAATGCTGCCCCTCAGCTCCTCAGGTGGATTCAACTTTGACCTCCCCATCCTGGACAGGCAATTAAAGAACTACAGCTCTGAGCCACTGAGCCATCTAGCACCTTATCTGGATTTCAGCCCGTAAGCCCCCAGAGAGATTGAACAGACATAACCTATAACACCCGGAGGGCGCAACCAAGTCAATAATGATCAGAATCTTCCCCTGTATGACATCTGCCATAAAACATCTTATGTTCAACAGCTACCCTCAAGACCTTGAATTCTGTCTCACTCCCTTTAAACCTCACAAAAGTAATGGAAGTGTAACCTTTGACTAAACAAACACTGCATGGGATCTATAGGAATAACTGGTTGCCTGAAAGTTGGCGGTCTTTGACGTTTCTTATTGTAAATCACAACATGAAGTTGAATCCAGGGGATTGAGCAAACATGCAGTACAGTACATGTCCACTGTAACAGTAGTGGGACTTTAGGGCATATACAATGGTTGTAAAAATGTGCATAAGCACTTGTTAAACCAGTACATTTCCATGATCGTCTAGTCAGAAATGAGGGCAGTTGAAAACAACTGCAACTCCACTAACTAAGACTTTAGAGTAAGTTCTAAATAGAAGAGTGGTGATGCTGTTTGGAGGTTTCAGCAGTGGTGCCTCAGACAAAGTGAAATATGTAGAGTGACAGAAGGTCACTGCGGCACTGAACATTCAAAGTTTACTGCAAGGAATTAAAAATGAGAACTTGGCTGACTTTAAGAGTGAGGCAAAAAATGATCATCAGCGCGCACAGAATCACTGTCACAGCCAGTGGATGAGGACAGAGGACCCCGATGCTCTCTCCACTTGACCTATATGGATGCGATGCTCAAGGATATTGCTGCTGGCTACACCGTCACAGACTGACGTCCATGCAGGGCCAAAATGTGCAAGTTAGGGACAGCAAGCTAGCTTAGAACAGCTCATTTAATGAGCATTGTGATTTATGGTATGCCTAAAAGCTCTTAATTGTTTTCAAGCTCAGAGGGGGCAAAGTGATGAGAGAGAAAGTGGCGCTTGTGTCATTGCTGTTTGCCAAAACATAAGAGGTACTCTACCACCTTGAAGTGTCATTTGAAATACTGGTTGTACATCCAAGTAATGACTGGAGCTGGCTATTTATCTTCATAAACTGTAGATAAACTGATCTGCAATAAGTTAATTCATGTTCCCTAAATTGTAGAAAGACTGAAATTAACTTGGAGGGCAAAAATGCAGTAAAGTTTCTTTTAGGTCACCATGTGGTTATGTTTCCTTAATGCCTGACAAATGTTTCAATAGGGGGTAAATATCACAACTCGAAAATCCCACTTGCCCAATAAATCTGTAGAAGACTTTAGTACGACATCTGTACACAGTTTGTGTTTCACGTGTAACCTTCATGTGTAACCTTCATACATGCTTACAACAGTCATTTGTAAATCATTTGTGTTATTTACATAACTAATTATGTTATAATGGTTTACAAATGGTTTGTGAATGAATACTTGGTTTATGATTTGCAATAGTTTTATGATAAACCGTTAAATCATTTATCAATTGTTTTAAAAGAAATAGCTTATCATTGAATGTTGGCTCAAACATAGTAAACCATGTATGATATAGTGTGACCATAAAAACGAACACTCTGTCTGTGTTATGTATTTGAATGCCCTTTCTGCTGCTTTCAATATGTGATGGTAATTCAATCTTTACTCAGTGCATGAAAGCTTTTGCATTTGTTTTTGTAAACCGCAAACACTGGGTAGCTATTTACCACCGTTGTGTCAAAATGCATTTCCTATGAAATACATGTTTCCTCTGGCAGTGTGCCTTTCCTTCGATTTCACACCAGCTCTGGAAATGACATCATTTCAATTTGTGTGGGTAGTTTTTAGATCACTGGCTTTTGACACACTATAATAACATTTACAAAATATTTCACAGGATGAAAGAAAGACATTAGGAGCCTCAGAGTGCCTATTATGAACATGATCATAGTGTTTCATGATTCTTGAAACAACTGGAAGGTGCATTAGCCTGTATGTTATTAATTGAATGCATTTCCCCCACAATATTTCCTCAGGGAAATACGTGTTGATACATCTGGAAAAATCCTCATGTACAGAGGAAGTAATTCATTTCATTTTGTTAAATTGTTATTCAGAGAAAACATAGTTTGTTTGGTTCAAAGTTAGGTAAATGTGAATGAAATTAAAAAAGATGTCACATTACTGGTCATCCTGTGATTCACAAAAATATTTCTTCCAAGTCCTCTGAGCAATGCAAATGCCATCAAAATAAAATGAACTATTCCAAAAATGGCCTTTCCTGAATCTTAAAACGACGCGCATCACTTTAAAGAACAGTTCCTCGACATCTCTCAGTTGCCATAGTCAGATTTTTTCCAGTGTTTTAACAAACATGACCCAAAGTTACGCTCAAGTGCCTCGACTCCATCCACACGGGACAGGCTCAGTAGGAGATGTGTCACAATTGCTGACCAGAGCATTCCTCATTCCATTTTAACCAAGCGAGGTCTCTATCTCGCCACACTGCAGCAACGCTAAAAGTGGACAGACTGACCGCAGGCAGCGATGGGAGCGAGACAAGAAGACAGGGAAAGAGCGGAAGACGGAGAGGGAAAGCAGAAAGTGGGTCAGCCTCATGTCTCGTCAAGCCTGATGAAATTTTCCTGAGCTATTCTGGAAGTCAAAGCTGACTGATAATTCCCTTTTATATTGCTCCTCCAGTATTTATTTTTGTCAAAGCCAAAGGCAACTCTCCTGATAAATAAAAGGTGAGTCATTGGGCATCTGGCAAAGAAAAGTTGTCATAGAGAGAATTGGCTGAGTAAAGTCGGAAACAGACTGCAGGTTCCATGAAACCACGTTATCCAGGAAGAGAGTGGATCCTGATAAGTGTAATTGAATAGGGACGAGCCGGTATTTCACATGAGAGAAGAGTTGGCTCGCTGCTTGTCTGCCTACTTCAAACACATCATGCCTCAGTATATTTGTATGTGTGTGAGAGGAATAAATAGAAATATGAAACAGAGGGTGCAGCTTCAGATGAGAATAGAAAGCTCCAGAAGGATGGGACAAGGAGGAGGGTGGATAAAGATGAGAGGCACGTTTTTAACATGAGCCAGAGCGATGAAAGATGAGTGGCTAGACAAAGAAATGGACGCGGGTAAGGGGAAACAGTAAAACTTAGGAGATATCACAGAGGAGGAGACACAGAACGAAAAAAAGAAAGAAGAGAGAGGTGATTAATGGAGGGTAAAGAGGAGAAGGACTAAGGGAGAGGCACTGAGAGAAAGCACCAGAAAGAGCAAGCCTGGGAGCACTGAGTTGCTATGATGTTGGGCCTGAAGTGACGTCAAAGCTAGCCACTCATACATCACCCTGCCAGGGGAAGGAGGCGGGGCCAGGGGGCATAGGCTGCTCTGCACTCGACCCAGAGACGGCAATGAGGCGATAAAAGCTGGGCGGCAGAAAACAGAAGGAACAAAAAGGGAGGCAATGCACAAATGTAAGTCAAAGGACCGCAGAGAGGAAGAGAGAGAAATGAGGAGGACATAGGAGCAAAACAGGGGAAGACAAGAATGTCTTCCCAACAAAAACAAAAAAGGAACAATACAGTGGCCTCGAGAAACAACAATTTTGCAAAGACCGCAACCGCAAAAGGACTCTGCTCAGCTGCTTGTCAACACATTACTCAGCTCCCCTTTGGACATGATATCCTACAAATCATCCATAATTCTGCAACAAACCTTGGCCTCAACATGCCTGATCGCTCCCATGTCACCCATCTCCCGCCCTCCCTCCGGCTGCCTGCGGCTGTTTACATCAAATTTAAAGGCTGCTGAGGGAGCTGCATCTCCATACCTCCAGGTCTTGATCCATCCCTGCACTGTCGCAGACACTCTGCTATTACCAGCCACTCTGCTCTACCTTCCTGAAGTCAGCCTTTCTTTGGCGTTCCAACCTGACTTGGCAATTTTTATGATGTTTTTATCTCCTTTTTTTTTAATAATAGCTTTTTGAAGGGCATAATGTATAGGGATAGTTATGTTGCAAATGCTTTTTAATGGATCAGTGAGTCAATATATTATTGTTTTGCAACATTCCAGCAACCAGACTTTTTTAAAGCTTTGGCCACAAAGCATGCATTTGGAAAAGTACTGCATCAGATTAACAACACTTTAGATTTTTTTCTGTCTTCACAGCACTTCAGAAAAAGCATACCCTGTGTGACCAGCAGCGACCTCTCTTTACAATGCTGACATGTTTTTTTTGGTTTGGATGGAATGGAAGACAAGCTCTGAACAGAAAGGGCAGGGCCTTTTTTTGAGCTGAGCAGCACACCGGTCAGTGAAATGTGAGAATGTCTTAACTTGAGCAAAAATGTCCTTTAAACAGGTTTTCAGCTGTCGCTTAGCAACAGCGGGAACAATGAATAGCATCCTACCAAGGTACTGGCGCACAGTGCAAGCTTTAAAAGCTCTCTGGACGCAGGTTTTCACCCTCTGACTTTAAGAGATTTACACATCGCTGATCTACAGGGACCTAAGACTTATTCGTGTTAATTTGTTTTCCTTTCCCCTTCCTCTGGCAGAGCATTTAGCTAGCACCAAATCCATCAATGACAGAGAGGAGTGCGAGGAAGCCATGAGATTCACGCTCCCTGACATGGAAAGAAGGTACAAGGGTATTGTCATGCAATCATACGGAAATGCATGCAAATAGCTCACAAATGCAATCCTAAGGCTCCGACGCACAGCTCCACACACCAAGGAGAAACCTAGAGTTGAGCAAACCGGTGATTCATTTGTTTAACACATTCCTTGTATAAATAATCTCCCTTGACACTTTTGATTTATTATGCAGGCAAACAATTAAACTGCGATGGGGCCGCTGAGTATTTGTCGCTGCCTCAGCTTCCACGCACTCACCTTTGAAGCACTGCGACACACACATCCATACATCTATTAAAGTACCTGTCCCTAAGATTCACCAGGAGAACATTCTTATCAATGGCCATTTGGCTGAGGTGCACAGTTCAACATTGCAGTAATCCAAATCCACGTCAAAATGAGGCCTGTTCCCAGAGGTAGCAGGTTGAAAGATAACTCTTCAACACCGATGTGGATGAGTTTACTGCAGAGAGAATATAACACGAACTACCCAACATCCTTTGATCTCTTATAGTTGTCCTCACTGATTGCAGTGAAGCACCATGCTGAAACACAAAGGGCTGTGTGGCCAGTTTTACTAGAATCACAGCTCTATTAAGAAATATTGTCCATGAATTAGTCTGGACCTGAATCAGCAGAGGCGAAGCGGGTAATACACAGTGAAAATTGTAAACCCCCCCCTGGCTGTAGGGATAATGTCGATTGTTGGTGTCTGGAGCAAGGCCAGTTCTGGCCAGTAGTAGGGTGTTAATAACCCAGTGAATCATCTATTTTTAGCAGGACAACTCAGCACTGAGCTACTGTAAGACCACTGCGAGGCAAACATCTGAAAACAGATGAGAAAGAGAGAGGGTGGAGTGGGAGAAATAAGAGAATAAAGGTGTGGAAAGAGCTTTGGGAATTTGCTGGCTGTACTGTAGGGATCGAAGGCAGGAAAGAGGAAGGGGGGGTGGGAGTGGGGAGGGAACGAGGATGAGAAGGGAAGCGGGAGTGAGTAAAGGGGGTAAAAACTGTGAAGAAACGATGTTGAGTCAGCAGAACAGCTTGTGGCCAAACCCCTCCAGCAAAAGCATGCATAGCAAAGGAGAGAAAATGAGAAATGTAGGGGGGGGGGGGGGGTGAAATATAACGGGACAGGAGGACGGAAGAGAAAGAGAGTGCGACAGAAGAAAGAGAAGGTAGTGAATGAACTCACCAGAGAGGTACTGTATGAATAGAAAAGTAAAATATAAGAATATTTAGTCAGAATCACAACCCTGATCATCTTGGACTACGCAAATGTGATTTTTAGCTACGCCACTGCAACTTTCACACTGTTTAATATTCTCATTTACAGAGTGTGACAGACAGCGGCTTAGCAGAAATCATAAGTTCTGCTGTTGTGATAGCAATGCAAAGCCAGTTAAAGGATTATGTTCCAACAGGCGATGGAGCTGAACAATGACTGCAAGTAACAAGTGGCTGCAATTTCTGTTTAAAATGTGACTTTAGTGTTGTTGTGGCCTGTTCCGAACTGATACTGAGGATTTAAGAATTAAGATTTTATGCATTTAGAAGTAGTAATGCATGTGTGTTTCCAAAGCAAAACAAGTCTAGTGGAGCCAGTCTGATCTAAAAGGGATGTAAACATGCCGTTTGGATTTTGGTGAGTCCAATTCACACCAATTTTGTGTGTTTTATTCAATGTTACATGCATGTCTCACATTAGTACACGGTGACTATGTTTTAACGGTGACTGCTGCTAACACGCTAGCGCTCTGAGCCCCACTTGGCCAATTACAGCATGACCTGTGCTAGAAGCAAAGGCTCTCAACTCATTCTGCAGTCTACATCAAAACTGCCCTCCTGTGATTTCAAACTTAAATGTAGTTTTAGGCTTCAGCTACATCATCCACTGAGTCTCACAACTATGTACCACCACCAGCCAGGTTTTGTGTTTGTTTTTTAATCAGATCTGCTGGTCGCGGTTCTTATTTAGCCCACAATAGACTTTAACCATGTTTTGTTAGTCTTATTGTGTCCTGATTTAGCCCAAGATGGACATTTAGCCTAAATAAACACAGCTAAGGGGAGGAGACCGCTACGGGCCAGCAGCGGTCGGCCCTGCTATTAAACAGGACTATAGCAGCGCATTGCGTCTAGTGGATACACGGCATGGCTAAAGCGTACCAACCCTGACTAATGGACAAACCCTGTATGTGCCTCTCTGTGTGTGTGAGGAATAGACCGCAGAGAAAAGAACTTTGCTAATTGGCAACACTACCAAACACACTGGTACTGTGCTGGAAACCATAACAAACTCCATCTTTCACATTGAAAAGGAGAATCAATTGTTCCAATCTGTCTCCTCTAGAGCCACATTTTCACCTGCTGTACCCGGCTTGAATCCCAGCTGAACTATTCCCTTCTGATTTCTGTCTTCCTCTTCTTTCCAATATTAGTCATCCATCATCTGTCAAGAATAGGGTTTGAAAAATCGAAAGAAAGGTGAGTCAAGACTGAAAGTTTCAATGTGGAGTCTTCACTGATGTTGCAACTTAACTTGGATATGAAACAAGGCTCTGTAGCTACTGTAGTGTTGGCTGGTCTGGTATCAGTTATCTCCTGTGTTAAGATGTTTAATGTTAAACCTGCATTGACTGAGTTTTGGGAAATTGGGGCAGATGAAAGGAACACTGACAGATTATTAATTTAAGATTATATTACTGCACTACTGTTTCAAATAAAAACAATTAACAACTACAACAACTTTAACCATTAAGATTAAAAGATGTATTGAATGGCAAGCTTCTTCATTAATGTGTATACTTCTCATTTGTTATGCAGCTAGAGAAATCTATGACATAAATGAAACCTGAACCACCAGGTCTCCAAAGGGAGACTTGTAATTCCCTCATTCCTATTTCTTGCCTCCTGCATTCACACTGTTATCATTGGATTGCACATATTGAACATGATCATGAAGAAAACAGAGTGTTCCAATCTATAAACAGACTATCAGATAGTCCAAACAATGGGGTATATAATGCCAGCGCGGTGAGGGAGACAAGCAGGTACGAAACCCTCGCTGACATTTGATCAATTTGACCATGTACACATAATGTTTACCAATTATACATGCTCGTTATTGGATAGTGTGGATTTGGAGAGTGAAGAGGCAATTCAAAGGATAGATCCAGGTATTATATATGTAAAATATAAAACTCACTCAAACCATTTAAGATCAATGTTTTACTTTGAGGACTGGAACAAAAGACACCGTAAGGCTGATGGAGAGGAAAAAAAGGGAGAGGAAACAAGTATAGCAGTATTAAGAACAAAACCCAAGTGGACATTTAAAATTAGAAGATGAGAATAATTTAAGGAGAAACATGGTTTGGCTATATAGAGAGAAGAGGGAGAAAAACAGGGAAAGAGAGATGGGGAGTAAGACACAAGCAACTGTAGGACTAAAAGTCTGTGACTGGGTTTCCTCCTGTCTATGAATAATGGATATGGCGAACGGGAGCCAGCATATGCATTTAGATGGTTTTATGTATTACCCTCTCAAAGTGGTAGGGAGGAAAATGTTTTATTAGAATGTAACCCAATGCCAAATTAACCTTTAACACATTCACAATGCAAAATAGTGGCTCTTTGTTTTAATTCAAGCACCAAGAGGAAATTAAATGCATCTGGACTGAGGAGCTTTCTCGTCAACCACTAATCTAATCGTAATTAGAGCCGTGCCAGGTACTATACTGTAATAAACTGAAATATACTCTATTGTACTGTTCTGTGGTGTATTGTGCTGTATTCTACTGAATTGTACCACACATTATTACAGAGTGAAAAAACAGGAGCATTAAAATGAATGTTACATCATTTACAAAGCTAAAAAGCATTTCAAAGACACAGTCAATAAGCCGTTTCCTGGATCCATTCTTCCCATAGTCCCAATTCCCTCCTCTATCCTGACACAAGCACGCACACACACATGCACCCTCTGGCACTGATATCAAACAAATCTTTTTCAAAAGCTAGGACCACGGGAGTTTCGCCACCGTTGGCCTCTAATGTGTTTCAGTGTGCCAACCAATGCAGAGCCAGCCCACAATTTCAAGGACAGGTACCTGTAAGCTGCCAGCACAGCAAGAGTCAGTATACTGCCAGCCGTGCAGTAACACTCGACTGGCTGTATACTCATACTTCAGAAACGGTTGTGTGTGTAAGAGATGGACGGTTAAACTAAGAATCGGTGCACTGAAGTGGCGTACGAAGGAGAGATGTCGGGACAGAGCCTCCCTTTCTACAGTTGGTCAGGGAAGGATTACTCTGATTCCTGCCATCTATGTTACTCACATACAATGTCAAATGAAACATAGGTAAAGTTAGAGAGGTCAAATTCTAGAGAACTAGAACCCAAGCATTCATAGATGTATTCAAACTGATAGATTGAGTTATCTATACAGCACACCCTGCTGGCATGAATTCTGTTGTGACTAATTAGACACATTGTTGGTAAATTGTATGGCTGTCACTTTGCCAACAGCAAGCCGGAGAGGGGCGGCTTGTCAAATTGTCATGCAGCATATAAAATATTAATCAGAGTGCTGTCCTTAGCTCTTTGATAAATGCGAGACAGAAGGCCAAGTATACCCAGCACTGGACCAAAGACTGCTGATGAACTAGCATCCACACGCAAATACACACAGAGGTACTGCAGTGATGCACTTTGTGAAGCATCTGCATTTTGTCTCTACCCTGATATCTGACACACACACTGAGAACAGCAGGATGGCATAATCAGTAGGGAAGATGTCCTTCAACTGGAGGACAGAGGTTAAAGCCCCTGTGTTGGTGACCGTCTGCCCTGCTGAAGTGACATCAAGCATGTGACATTTTTTTTTTTTTTTTTTTTTTTTAAATGTTCCGTTTGTTTGTTTTGTTTGCTCCTTTGTGTTCTTTTTTTTTTGTTTGTTTGTCTTCGCCCTATGTAAAGCGTCTTTGGGTATCTAGAAAAGCGCTATATAAAGTATTAAGTATTATTATTATTATTATTATTATTATTATTATTATTATTATTATTATAAAATGCTCAACCCCTGGAAAAAAAAAATGCAAGAAAAATTACAGAAATAAATGAAATATATATATGTGAAGAGTGAAGAACAAAATGCAAAACAGGTTTGATGTAACAAACATCCTACTAATTATGTGGTGCTGTTAGAGCCACACAAGCAATGGGGCCAATTAGGTACAATTTGCATTGCACTACATGAAAGGTTAAGGGGTCATAATTTGAGCATGAGATCAAATTATCAAGTTCATCATCAAGTTAGCTGTGAGGGTATGCATGATGTAAATTTCATCAAGCCCCTTGTAGACATGGTGATAAACTCTGCTAATGCTGTACATCTGCATGCAACACAACACTGAAGACTGTGCAGACTGTACGCACCAACTGCACATGTGTGAACGTGTGCATCTATGCACACCCACTGTAACGGTTTCTAGGACATTTTCAGTGATGATCTTGCTCGTATGAAGGAAAAGGATCCAGCCATAAATGAATATGTTCCTCTCTGTAGAAGCTGTGCAGTCTATAACGTATTTATGAAATCATTTCTTACAGGCTTTGAAATTATGACGAATTGATCACACAGTTAAACACCAGCAGATGTAGGCAAAACAAGCTAGCAAGCCCGTCGACTTTGGCAACTTAACCAAAGATGCTAACCAATTAAACCATATTCAACCATTTAAAACTTTAAGTATAGTCATCCAACCTGCAGGTTTTCAGGGACGCATTGGGAGCCCTACACAAACAAAACAGGAGCACGTCTTTGGACCTGTTCATGTCCATGTCCTCTTTTGACCTTGAACATTCACAGCATATTTCATGGAAATCAGACCACTTGTTTTTGATGTGCCGACGTGTTGGTCAAGGGGATATTTTTTAACCCGATCAGGGAACAAGATTCAAGGTCAAAGGGTCCCCAAAATCATAAACATCACTGTTTGAGGATCATAATAAATCGATATCATATTCGATAGCAAGGTGATATTTGCCCTGAACCTACTGAATAGAGCTGAAAAGATTAATTGATTTATTGATTGGTAAATAGACATAATATTAATTGGCAACAAGAAAAGAAATGTTGCCCTGATTTAGCTTCTTATACGACAGGGAATCGCTGCTTTTCTGTAACATTTTATATAGTAAACTACATATTTTTTTGTGACTGTAGTTTAGTCAAAACTAGCAGCCAAAACTAACTTTTTCCAGTTTAAGGCCACACTCATAGCTGACCAAAATACCGACCCTGACAAGGACAAATGGTTAAAATGGATATGTGGATGTAAGTGTTGGAGAGTCATAAAAATCCTTTCAAAGGATGAAAACCTTTTCAAACGTGTTCAGAACTTTCTACAGGGACATAAAACAGATCCTTTTATTTATTGCATTCAGAAATGTCTCTGCCCACAGAGAATTTTGGCTTGCATGGCACCCCTGGTTGCATTACTCAGCACCTACAAGTTTCTAAACGATTTTATATCAGACTAGCATTTCAAATGGCGACTCATGGCTGCATACACGGGGAACAGACAGGGGTTGGATAGATAAGTAACAGAGTGGCTGCGGATTAATGCAGGTGATGAATTAGACTGGATTAAGTAATTCAGGACTGCAGAAAGGCAGACAAGGAAGCTACCGGAATGGCAGGATTAACAAAAAGAACACAGATTCACGCAGACAAACACACCCTGCACTTAATTAAACAACGGCGCTTTGATGACTCACCGGTCCATCTGTGCAATATAAAAATGTGTGCCTATGACACACGCACAAACACCCCAGTGCATGTTTTGGTCTATTTTATTTCTGTAGTGTTAGGGATTATAATAGACATGTTGAGAAAGAAGAGAGGAGATTGGGAAGAGAAAGACATTCACATAATCTCATCACACATGATAAACAGGCCTTTAAGAGGGAAGCGTCTAGAGTGAGTGCATAGTGCAACAAAGGCCGTTACATAAGTCAAGCGGATTGTCCCTGCTTGTGAATGTGTGTGTGTGTGTGTGTGTGTGTGTGTGTGTGTGTGTGTGTGTGTGTGTGTGTGTGTGTGTGTGTGTGTGTGTGTGTGTGTTGATCGACATGTGTGGTGCAGTTTGGAGGGCACACAGGACAGGATGCATTCTGTTTCATGGCTGTGTGTCAGGCAGAGGGCATACAGTGTGTGGAGGAAAGGAAAAAGAGTGAAGGAGTGAGAGCAAGAAAAAGCAAAGAGCATCTACCTCGCTCTTCTACTAATCCCCCCTGTCCCCCCGCCGCCTCTCTTGCTCGTACAATCTCTGTCATTTTTATCTCTATCGCCTCTCTGTCTGATCTCTCTCTCTCTCTCTCGCTCTCTCTCTCTTCTTATTCCTCCTGCCTCTCTTATTCCGTTGTTCGTCCAGGATGCCTGCCAGGTAGCCCAGCCGTGACGGCTGATATTCAGCACACACACACATACACACAAACATATATTGGTACGCATGACTGGCAATAATGTGAATCCTATGTGTTGGCACCTCACTGGTACTGTTCTTTAAAGCTGTTAGTATAACATGCAGCTTTTTCAGTGGTGATTCATAGCTTTTACAACTAGCAGTTGGATTAGATATCATTATACTGTATATATTTTGCTCCACCATTTATGAACAAAAATTTGATTAACAAAAATACTGAAAATTCTATTAATCATAATGCAACACTATCAGAAAGTACAGAGTCAACACAAGAACAAGTAAAAATCCTAAATGAGATACAGAAGAGGTTGTAAAGCATTAACTGATATTAAAGTAATTAATGTATCATTTTCTGCATCAATGTGTAAATCTTTGCAGAGTTGCATCATCTAGTTAATATGCTTTTACATAAGACATACTGCTCTTGATTTTATATGATTAACCCTTATAGTAAAATATGTCATGTCTTTAAGCCGCAGTGCTTTGCCAGCCAATCGTATTTGGGGGAAATAACCATATGACAGTTGATGGTAGTTCTTGGTGGTTCTCCAGTCATACTTTATCCCAAAATGAGAGCTCGCAGTTATCCAAGATTACTGCTTTCAAATTTGATCTATTTGCCCCCTGCATTCAAAGAACTAAAATAGATGAGGATTAAAGGATCACACTATGGACTGGTTAACACTATATTAGACTGGATTAATTTAAATGGCAATAAATATTTTCTGCTTGTTTCTGAAGTTCTGTTGTTGGTATGGGGTATATATAATATATGTATAACAAGACCAAGGTGGAAGATATTTTTCGCAACAAAAATCCCCAAATCTGAATTGACATTGGGTCTCTAATCTTGTAAAAATGTTTTTCTTTTGTTTCCAGTTCTATTTTGGGAATCTTTTTAGAACATCAAATTAATTTTGAAGAGACGCACAGGAGCCATGGAAGCATTAATAGAGAGACCTCTGGGAATCCAGGCCCAGAGGTCTAAAAATGATACAGGGTGTGTATCTGAGGTCTAAAGCTGTCGCATTACATCAGTGCGCAAATCAGTGTAAGCAAACAAAACAATATACAAACACAAATGTAAACAGATGCTCATGAACAAATGTACTCATATGCTTACACACATAGATACAACTGCACACAACTGCTTCTTACATGGCTCTTCCCAAATACTGGACTTCACGTTTCTTCATACACACAGATCACACACGTTATGAACAAACTACCATGAACACTCCCAAAAGACACACATGCTGTACACCAAGTGCACACACATGCAGAACACAGCCTGCTACAATGGCCTTAGCCATTAAAAATGCATGGCAATGCAGCAACAGTTTCTAAAAATGAGCACCAGGACCAGCTGCTGCAGATTGCTACACTAAGAACTGCCTTTCCTGAGTGGAAATCTCTCCCACAATGTCATTTATGTATTACACAATAAACAAAACACTCTTCCAATGAAGTGCTCAGTATATCCACTAACATTAAAGCCAGTCATTGTTTTATTGCCTGTGGTTTAACTGCCAGTGAAAGGGTTAACAGCGTGCGTTATCTCTCTGGATGCTAATATTGTCAGGTCTGCGGCAAAGCCAGCGAGGGTTAATGCGCTCACCGTTGTCCTCCCTCATCGTCTTATCAGCTATCATCGACACCCGCGTCTCATGTGAAAGCAAAAGTGTTGCCAAGCACCAGACAGGAAGAGAAATCACGCCAATAGATAGACCCCAATCGAGGCTTAATGGGGGCCTAGTGGCGCGGTTAGCCGAGACCTCACGCACTGCCTGTTCATCATTCACTCTCTTGCTGGTGTCATGGAGATGGCAAGGGGGTTTCTGGCTTATCAAACAAATTAGCTGCTTCATCACTGGAACGAAAGTGGCGATGCACAACCAGCAAGGTGGACCTTTCCTACACAGACTGTCCTTGTTATGGATCAAAGAAGTGCAAATGCATAAAGAGAGGATGCTCTGGATATGGTTTAGTGGAGACAGGGTGGGGGGGAGATCTGCAGTGCTCCGTGTTGCTGGTTAAAAAAATAGTGGGCGGCACCAAACTTCTAGGAGTTTGATCCTTCTTTCTTAATCAAACAGTGGGCAAACGACCAACGAGTGGTGTCTTCTGCAAGGACAGTGTTCTGATTACAAGTGGGTTCAGGAGATAAGTGTTGCCCTTCCAATTTCTGCAAATCCTTCCCACACAACACCAGGGCTCTGAATCACAGAGCTGAATGGCAGAGACCACTTTGGCTCCATATGCAGACACTCCTACAAGTACACTCTATCTCCTAATTTTCTTTTCCTCCTCTTCACTCTTCTAAACTTAGATGCAACTTGGGTGTCCGCCCTTCCTGTTGCTTTTCCTCCTGTCTCCGAAGTTGCAGTGATTCAGCAATGATTGTGCTGCACTGAATGAAGAACCAAGGACACATCTGCAGCCCTTTAAGGTATTTGTATCTTTGCAGATTTGCACCATGTGGATGGGTAAGTCTCAAATGCTAAATACATCACTCCTGCTGAGTCTGCCAACCACCACTCTGGATGATGATGAAGCAAACAGACACAATGTAGCATAGAGCTTTGTCTCTGGACAAACACAAGTGTAACTCCTTTTACATTCTCCCCCATCCTTCCTCCGCTCCACACGTCCCCTCAAGTCCTGAGAGGTCTGTCGCAACCCTTGTGCCCCTCCCCGCCGTTCCCACATTTCACATCACAACGTAATCCACATTCGGCTTCAATCAGACGGAAAAGTACAAACAGCCCCTCGGCCAGTCACGTTCCACACACGGACGAACATGCTGGACAGAAACCGACCCTTAAATATACTGTAGGCCTATATCACACACACCAGGCTGAGAGCCGAGGAGGGGGGAGGAACTGTGCGCATGACAGCCATGTGGCAGGGCATTAAAGTCTGAGTCATCACGTCATGCGACACGTGTGTCTTCCCTGCAGGCGCTCAGCATGACAGCATACGAAAGGGCAGCCCACACAGGAGCAACAGGATAAATATCACCGCGGCTACCAGCGGGCCGAGGACGGCAAACGTCAAGATTTGCGCAGCTCTTATTGACGAGCAAATATGCTGCCAAGTCCCGGTCAGAATCACAGCCTCAGCCGGATAAAGTTAGTCAAGGACGATTGCTTTAGTGGAACAAAGTCCAATATAAAATGTCATCTATTTAGGCTGGCCGCAGCGAGGCTTAAGTCACTGAGCGGATATTTAGAGCCCTCTCTCTTGAGCTGATGATTTGGGTTTTTTTAAAACAATTGTTTATTTGACACTGTTTTCAACAAGAGAAATAGGTATGGTTGTCAGTTGAGATACATAATAAATGGAAGCGACGCTGATCAAACTGACTGAAGCTGTATTTAAATTTAAAGTGATCGTTTGTGGGTTGAGCTCGGCACACACAAACTTTGTCCTCAACAAGCGCTGTGGTTGAAGCTGCTTCAAGCATTGTGGTATACCAGTTTGTTTACTGATACATCCAAGATTTCTAAAAAAAAAAAATCTAATTATATAACAACCTTGTAAGATGAATCACTGTTCTGAGTGAAATTGGACAATTTAAAATTCATATTGTTTGAACCTTCAATAAGCATTTGCTGGCAGCATAAACAAGCCGTAAAATAACAACACTGACATATTATCACCTTTAAAATTGTCTCCTGAGGGAAATGTCTGGCTCCTTAGCTCCTAAACGCTCCGCTATGTGCATAAAAACAATAATGTGGGCCGGAAAGTCTAAACAAAGAGTAAAAAGATTCTGCAAAGCTCCATAGTGCTGAATGGGGCTGCATAGTTTGCCGGTAATCCTTTGTCGATTCATCGCTCTAGCGACTCATTTAGTAGCCATGCGACCAATTTTTTAGGTAAAAATATTGATTATAGTAGCTTTAAAGAGAAGTTAAATACAAACAAAATGGGTTTTGAGCTGATTTTACATAAACCGTAACGTTGAGAATTCAGCCAAATGAATTAAAAGTCAGCGATGTCTATAAAAACTCTCTCCCTTGTTTTGGAAATAGAAAAAAAATCAAAATCAAAAAATGACTCCACCCAGACATCATACTAACCTAGCACCGCCCCTGATACCACCACACCCCAAAGTCCCCTACCGCTTTTGGCTGAAGGGCAGTGATGGTTTACTCTTAAAATTCTGTTTCAGAAGTGAGAAAACATAACCGGGACTGTGCCAAATATTATCTTGAGGTAAATATCATAAGCACTTTGTTTGGGCTGATGTGAATATGTAAACACAAGCTAAGATGTATTGTTTAACAAGGAGCTTGTGCTGCAAGCAGGGCAGTCTGGTGGAGGGGATTTAGTGCAGTTAGCAAGTGAAATATCTAGTTATAGTATGTATTCAGTAATATGCCTACAAGCAGCATTACCCACATGGTCACCCTGGCAGTGTAGGCTTGTTAGCTACAGCTGACAGAAACACTAATATTCTCCAGCTGGAGTTGGTTTAGTTGAGAAGGTAGAAATTAGCCTTTAGCAAAGGAGGTTAAAAAAGCATGAAATAGAACAATGAGACCAAAATTAGGTAATACCACGTCTGGGACACATTGAAGGAATAGAACTATAGAAAGAATGTGTGTGTCTGCCATAACAGATGTTTCACCTGGATGCATGTTTTGCCGGATATTAAGGTCTTTCTGAGGCTAACTGCACATAAATATAGAACCACAGGCAAGGACACACACCTACTGTATGTATGCAGCTGAAATCACATACAGTTCTGTCTCTGTCTGCAGGAGCCTTGGCACACACATACACCCACATCTCAGCACACAAACACGGTGACAGGCAATTCCTCAAGGTCTGGTACCTTGGGAACCTCTCTGTCTTTCCTCCTCTGTGTGTGTGTGTGTGTGTGTGTGTGTGTGTGTGTGTGTGTGTGTGTGTGTGTGTGTGTGTGTGTGTGTGTGTGTGTGTGTGTGTGTGTGTGTGTGTGTGTGTGTGACCTGAGCTTTGTGAGTGTGTGTGTGTGTGCGTGCCTGTGTGTAGAGGAGCTGGCAGACAGAGACAGAGCGTCTAGATTTGAGTAAGGTCATAACCAACCATTTACACAGCCCATGGCCATTAGGTGCTAATGGTTTGTCGCCTGTACGCTTTCAAACCAGAACCGTCTCTTAACACACCTGTAATACAACAAACATAGAGCAGCTCAGAAAATGGTTGTTGCAATGTTACTATGCTATCTTAAAAAAAAAAATCACTATATTAACTGACTAGCTAACTTAAAATCAAGTAACAATCAAATTTTTCACTACTTTCTGACATTGACCAGTGTGAATGATTTGGTGGCATCTAGCTGCAGATTGCAACCAACTGAATACCCCTAATTATAATCAATTTAACCATACATACTGAGATCCATTTGATATAATGTGTTTACATGACCGTCGCTGTGAAAACTGTAAATTTGGAATTTTGCAATAGTTTCCTCTAGGGGTGTCCCCGACAAAGAATTTACGCCTTCGTAGACTGAAAAATATATAAATCTATTGAAAACTATTCAAAACAACACAATTTTGTCCCAGATACATGTGACTATTGCTCAGCTGATGTTTCAGATTAATGGGTACATGCTTTGTGTAGGTGTGGCGCTGTCTGTAGTGCTGAAACAGAGCGACACACATGGTTTCTCAGCCTGCTTGCACTTTGTGGTTGTAATTCCAGTTTCCCCGTTGCTGCATTGCACAGACAGAAGTGAAACAACAGGGGAGTGAAGGGACAGTCAACAAGAGAGGGTCGCAAGCAGCACACAGCTGTTTCTACGCACCTTCCTCTGCTTATTTCATGCAATCAAAGATATATAGCGCTCTAATAACGCTACGTTGTTATGTGAGCGATGTGATTAATACATGTATTCTTTGATTTTGAAACATTAGCCTTATGTTGTTTTATAGTCTTTCGGAGGCTATCACAAGATAATGCTCTAATTTTCCACAAAGGAGATTGATTGAAAACGCATGAGTTATTTTCAAATTTGGATTACCAGTTTTTATTAACAGGCAGATGTTTATAACAAAAAAGGCTATATATTATAAGCACTGGGAGAAACCAAAAAAATCTGTGTAAAATCAGACATTCAGCACCCCCATATAGCCCGAATAGAATGATCCTTTCTTTCATTACCAGGTTTTTTCTGCTATAAGATTAGCAGTTGAATCAGGCTTAGATTGAATCTTCGAACTGTCAAATATTTGTGATCATCCCTAGTTGCTTCTTAATTGTTGCATTCTTAGGTATTTTAAAGTTGTGGCATGACAATATTTTGACTCCAAGTAATTGAACTACTCAAACAGAAATGTTGTTTCAAGATTGAAAGATTAAGTGTATGGTTCTCCCACTAGTGTTATGTATCCCGATGGTTGGGTAAAGAAAAAAGATGATTAAATGACATTGCAACAAAAACACATCCACAGGTATCAATAGTCAATGTTTCACCTGAAATCAGTTTTCCCAAAGATTCATGGTTTGCTCCCATCTCTTCAACAAGCACGCTATGTATGTGGACAGGCAGCCATTTCTCAGTTAATTACGCTCACCGTATCTATGGAGACGATCATGATAGCACATCCTAACAGCTACACTCCAAGAACCTCTACCTGTATAGCATAGATGCTCTGATTAGACATTGGCACACCTCACTGCATAAATGTGTGTATTAAGAACAAACAAAAAAACTATGTGATGCTTAATCAAACAAAGATAAGAATCACATTAATACCACTTATTATACATGTGACGTTAAAGATAATGGAAGCACATGAAATGAATAGAGTGAACATTAAAACACACAACCTTTAGCAGAACAAGCCTCTGTATTTTTGTATAAGGCACTTGGGAGAGGAGAGGCTTACAAAAACAAATGATAAGAAAACATGGGAAAAATTTTAAATGGGGAGGGAGCGGAGCCCCCTGAGACAGAGTGGAAGATTACCTACAGCAGCAAGACAAAAGTAATGAGCTGCAGAGAATCAGCAGGGGGACCAGGAGCACAGAGGATACGTAAATCCCATTAGAAAAATCCTACAATCCAAAAAACAACTAAACAATTACTGTATATCCCTGGGAATGTGATTGCAAAGAGAGTTTTTCAAAAAGCAGCATGCGGTACAACAGGAAATGGAGAGAAAGAATAAAAGAGGGAGGAATACTTCGCAGCTATTTCAACGGCTTCGCCCTGCAGAGATTCAGAGGTCACATGAAGGGCAGGGAGGAAAGCAAGATGACAAAACCTTTGTGCTTCACTGCATTCTGTAAGCCGGACCCCTTAGAAGCACCACAGGGACTGTGCAACACTGACAGAACAGTTATACCCAGCTCCGCCACTAGGGCTGTCCTCGACCATAGAAATTCTTAGTCGACTTACTGTCTGACTTGGTTTCTCCACAAAGAATCACACAAAAGCACCACTTTATTTCTTGTGTTTAACAGCGAGGTGCTCACAAATTTCTCAGAAATAAGTACAAAAAAAAGCATTCAATAATGACTAAAGACTAAATAAATCTCAATAAACTAAGACCAAAACCCCTAAAAGGGGGCCGCCCGACCAACCCTACCTGCCACACCTAAAGCAAACCAAAAGTGTCAGCCATAACAACTAATTTTAAAGAAAAAAAACACCTGAGAAGACTATTGCAGTGCAGTGTTTCCTTCAGTCAATGAGAAGCCTTTGAGTCGGTCAAGTCACCTTGAGAATAAACGGACACAGTTATGCAGTTATAGCATTTTCCTACATAAAACCACGTCTTATTTAGTATTTTAATTCTTTCCCTAGACAGCAGCGAACCTAGAAAGCTTCTGTCCCAGACCTGTCGACAAACACATGCTTACAGACCAGACCAGATACTGAAGGTAATTCAAAGACATGGCATTCTCGTTCAACCCCAAAAATGTCATGCGGCTGGTTCTCTGTCGCTGTCATGTCTGATTTGATACATGACAGCGACATTTCACTGAGACGCTAGATTGATGAAGTGATATTTACATCACTGGACAGGCAAGAGCTATCAGTACAAGTCGCAACGACAACTGGTACTACACGGCCTTATTATTTATAGACTAAGGGCAACCTTCAGCATTTGTCTTAGTTCTGACAGTTGTTAAGAAATTGCTGTTAATAGGATTTTAATAGTACTAGCATTCAATCCCTGGAGATTTCCCCCAAAGTGTCATGGTAATGAAAGCCTCAGACTTACAAATGAACCACAATTCGAAATCAATAGGAGAAGGTATAGTGTTACCATGTGCTGATGTACACATACCATAACTCGTGAATCAGACGCTGTGCTCAGTGACGCCTAACAAATCCAATAGAGTGCAGAGGCTCATTTACTTTGGAAACGTTGACTCTTGATGATGAGGGACCTCTGTGGTATGAAACCGGGGCAGTGGTCGAACCCTTCGGCCATGAGAGCGCGGTTACAATAGAGAAGCATATTGACCAGGACTAATATGAGTGCAAATCAATACAGTAGGTACATGGTCCACACGAGTGACCCCAGCAGACCTGAAGACGCATTAGTGTGACATAAGCCCTGTCATGAATCACGACAGGCGGACAGCACTGCGTCCTTGGTTGTTAATGTCTGCAAGGCCGAGTGGGTCGGCGTGTTTATGTCCAAGAACACTGCCCACTAAAAGATAACGTGGGTCTCACATCGTAAGTTATTGCAAAGTCATCATCATCAGTACATAAGTAAAGGATAATCTGGATCATTATAGCTTTGGCCACTTTTCTCTTCTATATTTGTTTTAACACTGTATTCACGAGAGATTGCTAAGATTTGGGATCAAGGCAACATCATTGTAACCTTGAAGTGAGACAGAGCAATAAACAAGCAGTCAGATGGTCAGACAGGTTATAAACAAGCTCAGCAGAAGCCTTGTTCCAGACCTCACATCTTCGATTTGTTCAGCTACTCATATAGATCCACTGAGGGCTGTTACAAACCTGGTAGAGAAACATTCAACCAATCCTAAATTAGTAGACAGGATTGAAACTGTCAATGTAACCTAGCTACACGCATGAAAACCTGGGTAATAGTTTGCTGTTATGCTTTTGTTTCCTCTTCCAAATAAGACGCCTATTGTTCCTTGACCCATCATACCTCTTTATAGCAGAGTCACTACGTTCTATGTATCAAATAATAAATAGCAATGATGGCCAAAACTATGGAATTGCAATAACCTGGAAAGTTTTTTTTGTGCTCACCATCAGCTGTCACGCATTGGAATCAACAACGTCTACCTGTAAGGATGACACCTGTGTATAACGACGCCTATAGAACTGCAGCATCCATCTTCCAGTTTGATTTCAAGTTTGAAAGTAATTTGTTAATTTGTGTTTACTTTCAATAAATGCTATCGAGCTAGCGCTTCTAAACATAATGATCAGCAATCCCAGAGCAGTGACCACTATATCATTTGCATGGCCAACACAGTTTAGCTTCACATATCAGCCAACCAACCATCAGCCAGTGCAGTGGGTACGCCCTCTGAGTGTATGTGTACAGATCTGAACCCATTTATTCTCTCCAGCCCACATGACACTGTGTATTTACGATGAGCCGCTCAAGCGTTGCCTTCCGTCTGTTGGGAATAATTAGCGCAGGTTGGTGACCTTTCAGGCACAGACACACACATGTCCACACACACATGCACTACTCTTCAGCTTGCTTTCTAGTATTTTTGTATGCAGACTGATAGGAATTAAAAATTATTATTATGTGATAAATGGTAAATGTATCTTTGGTTAAATGATAATCCTAATTTACAAAAAAACCTTGATGACCAGGCTAAACTCTGTTCCGGAAAAAACGTCTTTAGCATTCATGCCCAACAGCCCTTGTTGTTAACCTTTCTCGAGGTCATCAAGATTCCTTGCCCTCAAATAAAATAGCTCTCTAGTGAAAACAATATCACATGGCGTCCTGATTTGTGATGACTCACTGGAGGAAATAAAGGCTTTGTGTGTGTGTGTGTGTGTGTGTGTGTGTGTGTGTGTGTGTGTGTGTGTGTGTGTGTGTGTGTGTGTGTGTGTGTGTGTGTGTGTGTGTGTGTGTGTGTGTGTGTTTGCATGGATGGTTTTTTGGGGTTTTATTTTTGCATGTGCCCGTGCCCATTAGTGAACTGGTATAATATAACTAACCTTCAAACTCACATGTCCCACTTATACATGCAGACATGCACACGCAGGACTTCTAGCAAGACAGGAGATGAAGGACAGGGAGCAAGAGGAGTAAAAGCTTGAGTTAAATGTACACTAAATTATTGAAGAGAAGCAACATGGCAGCGCAACTTTAATCACCCTAAACCCGGATCCCATTTGGGGCTCGTCAAGGCTAAAGGACTTAAGCAGGACACACTGTCAGGATATTGGACAGAGAGAGGCAGCGACTACATTGTTGTGGTACTGATGCAGCAAAATTTGTTTTTCGATTTCTAAGAACCGATAGAACAGAGGAGGCTGAGTGCCTTTTGGAGAGCATGGAAGATGAAGCCGAGTACACAAGGGGTCTTTGATTAGGAGTACTTCACCACAGTGAAAAGGTACCCATCTGAAATGAGAGCCACATCTCGGCAGCCCTCTGGTGAACTCACCATGGACTTTAAAAGCCATCTGGCAGACACAAGCCGACTCTTCTACCAGCAGCTCTTTTAACGCACACGTCATTAAACTTTCTCATCAGACGCGATAAGACAACTTCATCTCAAGCTATTCTGTCGTTTTATATTTCATCCCCAAATCCTCCTCCCACTTGTGTCAAAAGTAAAAATGAGGTCAACTAGGATGAGATCCTAACGCCTCTTGATGTTGTGTGATACCTCTCCTCTTACTCATTCTTCCTTCCTCCATATGCTACTGCTAGCTAACCAGCTGATCGCTAACACAAGAATGAGTTTTCCTAGATATCAACACAGGTGTGTATGTTAAATGAAGACATGTTTTGATCACACATGTGTACGCTCAAGCCTCTCACACATACAACATGCAGTACATAACACAGTTGTGGCAGCGACAGCTTAACTCCTTTTGATGAGACTGTTGCTGTCTCAGTCAGCCTCATCTCCGGCGCATTGCATAACTGAACACAGTCACAAACACACAACCCCAGGCCTCGTTCTGCACTACGGAGAGCCATCTAGAAGAGTTAGCTCCCAACTGTCAACCCCAATAAGTAGAGAGCAAAAATGAGTAAGGGAATAAGAAATGCACCAAAACAGATAGAAGACTAAGTGAATATACAAATGGTCTGTGACCTGAAAAGAATCTCTAAAAGAAGCAATAAACTGGAAACGCAAATCGGTTTTTTTTCACCATTTGTTATCCCTCTGTCTCTGACGATGCTGAACCCATGCAAAAGGAAGAAGCCAGAGTGTCGTAGTAATCGCTGATTACAATCAAAAAACATTACCATAATCACAGACATATGAATTATATGGGCTGCAATTAGTGTTTTGTTAGTGTCATCTGTGACCTACCCTGTGAAACAAATGCTTGGATCACATTAAAATCCTTTGGAGATTTCTAATATATATTAGAAGTCCAATCAAACTTTGTTCACAGACAAAGACATATATGCATGCAACACACTTTAAACATCTTTAAAGATTCTTGCACACTTTGGTTTAAAAATCTATACAGATCCAGATTCCCGCTACAATTTCTATATCAACACTTTTAAAATGATTCCCATTCAGTAGTCCAGTCAGAGAACTCATGGCTCAGTGAGGTTCGCCTATGACTGCAGACAAATACGTCATCGACCATCATACGCTTGTGGTTGTGCCCATGTTTGAAAGGCCCACATGTGTGTCACCTATGCCACCTCCGAATGTCTATGCTGAAATACCAATACTGTGTGAGAATGTGTGTGTGTACAGTGTTTGTGGCCCCAACTGTATGTGTGAGTCCTAGGATTTGTCCTGCGCCTGCCGATGAGATAATCTGGCAGAGCATGGAGTGACAATTTGATCAATTGCTGGCTCACAGGGAGTCTCTGAGTTATAGTGCTGCCATCTCTCCTGGCCACCACCAGTAAAGAGCCATCTCTCCGCAGTGATGAGCCGCCACACTGTTACACACACAGCTGCAGACCACCCAGCAAATACACACACAAACAAAAATACATCCACAGAAAACTGACTGTAGTTTGATGGCTGTATGCGGCCAAAATCATCCAATAAGACCCCTGCACCATGTATTCTGTCAGTGAGTGACAATATTTCAGATAACATAGTGCTCTGGAAAAATTGGTAATTTTCTACCCACATTGTTCTTGCTTTAACAGGCGGACTGAATTGGAAAAGTATACATTTCAATTTTCAAAGGTGGTGACTTTCCTCTTTTAAAAATAAACAGAAACTCATGGTTACATCCTAAACGGACTCTTCCCAAATACTGGAAAGCTGGAAAGTTAAAAACTAGTAATCGACTCAAGAAACCTCGAAACCATTAATCCACTAAGCCTTACTTAATTCAAACCTTTCCACACCATTGCCATAAGATACCTAACTGTAGTTTGAGTATTAAATATTTGTTTTCATTTGTAATGATGTCAAACATTGCAATGCATTAGTATAGTATCTAATGTTATTTTAAACAAGCCATGCAAGAACTTTGCCTTAATAAAATACAGTCCAAAAATGGTAAAGTATCCTGATTCAGAACAATAAATATAATACCAAAGAATACAAGATATCTTCATAGTTTTTGATACTCAATTCTACAGACTCATTTGGGTTGGAACCATTGAGGGGCCTTTTCTCGCTGAGCAGGTTACTGATGGTGATAACAATTCCACTTTTTTATCCTAATTATTAAGTAGTAGAGCAGAGACTTTTGTTTATTTGAACTATTATATTGCAGTAAGTGTTTCCCTTTAGATTAGCCTGTATGCTTTGATTAATGTAATCTTTCTTTAGCTTGGATGAGAGTTCAGAATATCATCACATTATATGGTTGGCAGGCGGATGCAGCTCATTATGTTGAATTAGCCCCACCTTCTTTGTTGGTTGTCGCTGGCTTTATGATACCAACCCTGTGTGTCAACAACCTGCTGCTCATGTGGTTTAACAAGCAAGACCATTAAAATAGTGGCCAAAGGGTTTGTGTTATGTTTGAGCAATGTTAGATACAATGACATGTGGCATCAGTGCACAAATTGAGTTTAGTCTGGTCGAGAAATAACAAATGACAGTTCTCTGCCTCTAATGACAAACACTTTGACCCAACACTCAAAACCGAAAGACTTTTATAATTCTGCATTTCCAGACAGAACATTTCTGCTTGTTTTACAAAATGACACCGCTAATCCCATGGAAAGCTGATATGCGTGCAGTGCTTGCACAACAAAACCTGTTTTCTAAACGCTCACAACTTCTTTTCGCTCCTGAGAAAATTTACAGAAAACAATTAACAGCAGTGGGTGCACTTGGGCATATCTGTCTCAGTGCATTACCACACACAGATCAATAATGGTTCTATTCTTGGCCATTAGATCTTGAAGCAGGGGTAGCTGGCCTCTCTCACTCTTTCCAATCTATGCCCTCTCTCCGCTCTATCGGCCTGTACTCTCCTGCCAACCTCTTTCTCTATTCCCCTCTTTCCCTCCTCCAGACAACACCAAAGGGACTTTGTCATCTTCCCAGCTGGACGGTGGAAGCAGCGGCAGAGGCAGTGGCGAGCATCAAACACGGGACAGTTTTGGGGGGGATCACAGAAGTGATTGGCTTTGTGGCTAGAGGGATCAGCCGTCTCCTCTGCGGATTAATGCACACACACAGACATGTATGCACAAATTCACTCACACTCATGTACACATCCACACACACACACACCTCCTGTTCCCGCTGTAATTCTCAGTCCTTTGCCACACTGCCAGGCTGAGACCCTTGATCTGCCACTTCCTGTAATCCTCCATGGGAGAAGGGTGCAGCCAAATGTCCTGGCAGGCCAGCCAGGCCAACAAACACACATACACACAGACACACAAAAAGGCATAGACACAGATAGCCACGAGTTGCCTCTAAGTGCAAAAAAAGAATGACCTCCAGGACATAGATGTGTATCGTAGCAGGAGTCCCAGGATGTCTCACACAAGATATGCAACTCGATAAAACTTTAACCAAAATACACAAGACGCAGGACTGCAACACATAATAATATGTGAGATCCATTATGTCCCTTTTCATCCGTGCCACGCTGGTATCGTTGTCATCAGATAAAGAGACGGGGCTGACTAAACAGCAAACGACAGGGGAAGAGAACCAAAGAATAGATGGATGACTCCCAACTCACCTTCCTCTGACTCCGATAAGACTCTATCTGATCCACATCACTCAAACACACGAGACTCCTCTGCTTATCCTATTTCAAAGTGACCACTTTCATCCAGAAGGAACCATCTGACAAGATCATTTCAGCCAAACTACGGGTTGGGAGGGAGCTCTCATCTCTAAGCTGATTGGTTATAAGCATCTTTTACACCACAAGTTTTCTTACACTGAGTTTACCCAGCCCTCGAGCTCACAGGAGTAATGTACCAGCCAGCAAGACATAAGCCCCATTAAGCTTATTCACCAATTCCGGCATCAGCTCTGACATAGCACTTCTACCAGAGGATGGAGGTTCATCTCCTAACTTCTAATACATGTGTACCACTGACAGACACCATGAATTTCTTCATCCAAAGCCGAGCAGCTGTTGAATCTGTAAATCTTTAGGAACATTCGGTCTCTTCCAGGAAAAAGTGGTGCATCACTCTGCTTTAAAGAGCAGAAAACAACTCTGAAGGTACATAGACTGAACACCAGCCTCTTTTTAGAAGTCTGGTAAACATGGCTCTGCAGACTCTATGCCCACTCTCCTCTGCCAGTGAGTTTCTCTGTTTTCATCATCACCTCTTCGGTGCAGGTGAACGAGACTGAGTCACCACCATGGCTCCCAGCAGGTGGGAGCGAGGGACAGCCAGGTGGACAGCTCTTCATCACACCGTAATGAGCTGGCAAAGGTTGTCGGACAGGCACGAGAACACACGGAGGACCTGTAAAAGCAGCCTGACACAGACGAGCTCGCGGGTGTTCTATGAACTGTACGACTCCCTGCGGTGCCATTCCATCACAAGCTGTTGTCCCTGTTTGTGTTAACGTCCCCACATTGCAAGGAAACCGACGCACTCTACCTCAACCGCTTTCTTCTCCAGCTTATTTGCAGCACATAATTCAATATGCGGCTAAATGTGGACTTTTCACTGACATGTCTTGTCACTTTTCAACGTCAGTTTTTCATTGCTTGTTACCAAAAAAAAACTCTTCAGCATACTCTAAAAATACACTGAAAAACAGCACCGATGTACATCAGCATCTGACTACTGCGGCTCAGACATCTGTTCACTTACCTGCTGCTGCCTCCCAGGGATGCAGGGACCCAAAGGAGCTGCCACAGGACATGGTCACCTATAACATTAGCCATGACAAGAGAAAGGATACAATCTGAGAGCTCCACTCTGGGTGCCGATGGCCAGTATCTTCTGCACAGGGTCGAAAGCCATGGACGACGGCTGGTAGGGAAAGCCATGACGGACAGTCTAAAAGACGTGCCGAAAGATGAAAAAAGAGAACATGTCATCAATTTGCATTTTAACAGCAGGGGTGTTGTTTTGTCAAAGGGTATCACACATGTGATTTTGCTAAACAAAAGGCCCAGAGGGATGTAGAAAGTGTTATTAAGCATAAAATGTAAAGCCTGAGGGATAGGAACAAACGCTACCGTTACTCTGTTCTCCGTGATAGATGATATTTGGCTTCGCTATTTAGGATCCTTTTATAATCATGGGCCTATTTTGAGATTCCTTCTCTCCCATTTTACTCTTTTTTATCTTGTTTTCCTTCTCTCACTGCCTCCCACATGAAGTCGTGATTACACCGAAGTCTGGAAATTAAAAAACAAACGGAAAAACACACCAATAAGCAGCGTTTGGTTATGGTTCTATTTCTTGCAGGGCTTTCTATTTGACGGCATTGTCCTGTAAGGTGTTTATGTTTTCTGCATATTTGTGTGTGTGACTGTAGCTTTATGGCGTCAGTCAGCTGGTGGTGGGCTGTGGGATTTGTTTGCTTAGTGGCAGAAGGCTAAAGCACGTTACATAAGAAGCACTCAGTGCAGCAGAGACACCTGCCTCATTCGCAGAGAAACATTACAGAGAGTTTCGGTCCAGACTGACAGTGAAGGTGCAGGAGGGAGGATGGAGTCTTGTTTAAAGAGACTTCCATAAGATGCTTGGCTGTTGATCAATGTCAGTCAATCCTGCAATCTGCAAGCTTTAGTCTTCCCAACAACAATATCCCCTAAGCCCTCAGGTGTGTTGGCTTCACTCTAGATTATGTATTCTAGCTTTCTAGTTATCACTTCAGGCACTCTTACATATTACTCCTGGCAACTGCTAAAATGATTGCAGAATTAAAAAGTTCACATGCCCTAGCCTTGGATTTCTGCACCTTGTGTTGGTGTGTCTAAATCCAACAAGGTCAACAATCACATGACTCTTCCATGATGCTGAGCACCAGAGGCACACAGAAACTCTGCCATGTAAAATAAGATGAAGCTACCAGGCCAAAAGGTTCTATTCAGCATCATACTGGTCGAACTGCACAAGCCTACTTGTCAGAGAGCTAATACAACCTACAAATGCTTAACAAAACGAATAGTAACTTTACCCCTTGACACCTTTAAAATAATCCACAATCAAGCCAGTTACAATTGTGCACAGTAATGTCTATAAAAAAAAAAGGACACACCAAACCATTGGGGCACAAAGGGGGAAATCCTTATTTAACAGCATAGTGGGCTAAGATGTAGCACGCATAGTATGTAAACAGCCAATGGTTTCTTTTTTCTTCACACAGCCCCCCCCCCCCACTCCCCATTCACTTCAGGCGCCATCAGTCCCCAATGGATCAATGATCTGGGGGTAAAGTAGTGCGTGCCTGTGTGTGTGTGTGTGTGTGTGTGTGTGTGTGTGTGTGTGTGTGTGTGTGTGTGTGTGTGTGTGTGTGTGTGGCTGAGGGAGACAGAGCTAGAAAGAGAGGTGTGTAAGAGGAGAGAGAGGTGGGGGAAGAAGGAAATGGAGATACACAGTGAGGAAAAAGGCAACGCAAAAGGGGATGGCGCGCACACACACACACACACACACACACACACACACACACACACACACACACACACACACACACACACACACACACACACACACGCACATTAACCAGAAACCCAGCGTTTTGCTAATCCAAACCCAGCAGATTATGCAAGAACGGATCTGTTTGGCCCAACCCCTCGACATGACAGTTCATGCCAAGCAACACATACAGCAAAGGGGGATATTTTCACAGGGGGATGAAATCCTATATTATAATAAAAAAATAAAATAATAATAATAATAATAATTATAAATATCAGGTTGTTTTGAGAAATATCTGAGCAAAATGACATGCAGCAAATACATGCAGCCACACAGGAACTTAATACTAATGTGTATTGTCCTGTCGCCAGCGCGCATTGGCCGTACAGTATGCGCATTGTGGTGAGGTGCGTTACAGGCTACGATGGCACAGAGCGCTGTAATGAGCCCCATTCTTATTAAATGAACATTAATCCAGCAGGTGCTCGTTGTAGTTTACACCATAGAGCGAAATGATTTGCCGATGAATTGATTTATTATGTGGAGCTCACTTGCACCTGCTATATAGTGAGATTGGGATACGCGCAGTACAACCTGTCAATAATAAATACATAAATAAATTTAAAAAAAACGTACATGCGGAAGGGGCTAACCGTGATAAAAAATAAAAAAAAAACCATCAGGCTCGCCCACCTTGCAGAGCTGGAAATGGTCGGACTGGAGGGTCTCCTGGATCAGATGGTTCTCCTGTGGCCCCACTTGGACGGACGGGGTGGAGGAGGACACCTCCTTTAAGCCGTCCAGCACCTTCCTGATGTTGAACTTCTTCATCTTCGGACTGCGGAGCACAGAATTGAGATCACCCGCAAAAGATAAAGGGGATAGCCACTTTCTCTCTTACACACACACACACATATATATATACACACACTCACTCACTCACTCACTCAAGCGCGCTCTCTCTCTCTCTCTCTTCTGATTTCCTCTGTAAATCTCACATTGTTAGTGATTGTTATTTAGAGCAGTCTCCATGCTGGAAGGCTCCGGCGCGCACCGAACAGATCGCTTCTTTTTCTTTTTTTTTTTTTTTTGACGCGTAAAATGTTGTGAGAGGAGCTGCCGGGATGTTGGTGCGTCGGTGTAATTCGCTCGGAGTCCGTGCTGTGCCTCCACTGCGTCTCGGTGGCTCCGCTCTTCCTCTCGGCTTCCCTCCCCTCCCCTCTGGCTGTGTGCGCCGCTCAGCCAAGGCGGAAACGCAGCGCAGCGGCGGCGGCGCTGCTGCTGCTGCTGACGCTCTTGCGCATGTCTGACAGAGCAGGGGGGCTTCAACGCAAATCCAGCCACCTTGCCAGCCCCCCTCCCCTCTCTCTCTCCCTCTCTCCCTCTCTCTCTCTCTCTTCCTTTCATCTGCCCCCAGCGACAACGCCCCCCTCTCCTCCCTCTCCTCCCCACCTCTCTCTCCTCTCCTCCTCTCCTCTCTCCTCCCCTCCCCTCTCTCTTACTTGCACGCACACATAGTAGGTTTTGCTCCACTGCACCTGGTGATGTTGGGATGCTGCAGCGTGGTGAGTGTCTGTGGAGACAGACGGGCGCTCAGCAGTCCCATTCTTTCCACCACACCGTCGCCCCTCCATCCACTGCGCCTCTGTTTGTGTGCTCGCACATAATAAAAAGGCCATCCCCGAACCATATTGGTAGTGGACTATAAATCCGTGCTGTGCTGTGCTGTGCTGGTCTGGTCTGGGGAAATGGAAAAAAAACATTACATAAATGTGCTGCATTTTCCTTACACTATGTTTGATTTCATGGTGGGTTTAGTGGACATATCAGAAAATGTGATGGCATTAAAATAAAACCGGGATATAAATGCATCACGTTGTCCCTGAATTCATTTTACATTAGACTTGAATGTCCAGACATCAATTTAAAGAAAAAAAAAAAAAAAAACTATCATGTTGGACAAGCTGATATGGTTTTGTTGTAGGGATGTATGCATTTGCAGGGAAGCATTTTGCAGGGAAGCTGTGCAGAATAAAACCCAACAGCTGAGCAAGCAGTGCATCTATCAGTGTCAATGGTGATGGCTGAATCCTGTTAATGATGAAGTCCCAGGGTTTACCTGTTATACCCTCCCTCTTAATATGGAGGACCCTCCACAGCTAAAAGTGTTACTTCATGCAGGGGTAACACTTCACAGTGAAGAGCTACTGAGGAGGGATCGTTTTGGGATAGGCCCCCTGTGTCTGCCAATCAAGTGACATTGCAAAGGCCATAATGTCTATATTTTTAAAACTCTGCTTGGACACCACCCAACAATATGTCGAGACAATGTTCTTTGATTTGGTTCTCAACGGTTTTCAATATGGCAATGGCTGAGCCTGCAGCTGGCAGCTAGCAGTGCTAACACAGCACTGACAGCTAACAGGGACTTGAGGGGGAACCTGAGGGCGGGTGCTTCGCGTCCCCAACGACGCTATCGGTCTGTACGGCGTCAGTGCAGCTGTTTATGTTTGTAAGGTCACAGATGAAAGTACCAGCCTTGACAAGCTCAGCTGAGGCTGCTCATGCGTGACTGACACTGACGTTGCCACCTGTTTTGGCTGTTTGTTAACATGCTTGTCTTCGAAACTGGTTGCCGCCGGCAGCGGGGACAGGGGTGCAGCGGTGGAAGTAATAGGTCTGTTTGCGCTCTTGCTTATAACACCTGATGCCAACTCAGTCCCACCCTGGAGAAAGTCCAAAAAAGGGCATGTCTATGTCCACCATAACTGCACAATGTATTAATCAATGCTTAATGAGAGTGTACTTATGTGTTTTCACATAAGCAGTCCTTTGTTGGGACGCAGCTGAAGTAAAGGATGCATCAATGAAATGAAGATGTTGTTGAATAAAATGGCACAAAAAGATATGAAGAGGACCAGGGAGCAAATTATTAATTCAGTAATCGTACCAGGGTGGCTGGAGAACAATTGTTGCAATGCTGATTTGCATAATGAACTGAAATTGACCATACGCACCTTCCAACCCCAACTGATATCCCCTGATCCAGAATACATTACGCAGGCAAACAAAGAGGTCCTTATTAGTCAATCCTTGCATGTGTGTAAGTGAGTGAGTGATGTTGGAGGGGAGAGCTTTGGCGACTCTGACATCAGTGATTTAATTTAGCACCATTGTGTTGTGGCCGGGCCATTCATCTAGCTGCATTGTGAGTGTGTGTGTGCGTTGTATTTTGAGTCTGACTGCTGTGTTTGTGCTCTTTGATAAGGCTTTCGACTGAGGCAGCGCCGTACTAGGGATTTTTGTAAAGGGCAAAAGCGTAAAGAGAGTATAAAACAGAAAGAAAAGAAGAGAGAGGGGGATGGTCAAGCAGAGGTTTAAATCACATGTAAAGTCAAGGTGATAGTGTTATATATGTTCAGATGACCAATATTTCGATCTTTAAGCCATAGGCTACAATATGATGATGATTTACATTTAATAGTAATTTTTGAAAATGTTATGCAGCAAGAGTTAAAGAGAGTACAAAAATGGAAGCTTTGCAAAAACATATGTACTTTAAATATGATCTTGTTCTACCTACAAACATAACTGAAGTTCTGAAATGGCAGCCTGCCAGCGCTGTCAGTGTCATTGCAGTCATTGTTCCTCCCTTGATTGATGTTACAGAGTTTATTTTATTATTTCTTTAAGTATTGTGCACCTTTTAGTTAATAATGGAGGGTGCCCAGCCTGGGTTTTCTGTAGTTTCTGAAGGTCTTGCAAGTTGAGCCATATCTGACAGCATTTGGTGAACTTTATTTTTAGAAGCTACTATATAGGGACCAATTACACCAGTGCAGAACACTGTGCCTCTGCAGCCCCTCCATTATCTGTGTATTATCATTCAACACAACAATCCTTGGAACTTATTGAGCACATACAGATCTATTAGCTGTCATGCTCTTGAGGGGAGCACTTATCCAGTGGTATTTCCAGGTCAGAGGTGAGGGAGGATGAGGAGCATCAACAACATGATAACTATGTATCGAGGAGCTACTGTACTAGCTTAGGCCTATTGACTCTGCTCAAATTACAAAAGTACACATCAGCAGTGGCATAAGCCTGTTTAAGTCAATGCTGGGTTAATCAGTAAACACAGAAAGAAATACACTAAATCTATACTAATGAATATTTTATACAATTTTTGCTTTCTTTGTTTTGAATATACAGTGGCTCAGCAGAGAGACAAGAGCATTGTCAGATTGCAGATTACAGAGTGAAGTGACAGCTATTTAGAGGTGCACATTCGCATTCATTACACAGATGTTTGCATAAAGAGGATTAATATGGATCTACATAATTCATATACATTCATCTACATGCATCTCATTACTCTGACTTTACAGTGTAGGATTGTATGCAATCTGATTATAGAAGAATGTATTTTTTTTTAAGTAATTTTGTATCTTGACTGATTTTCTAACTTAAATTACGAAACAAAACTAGACAAAATGAATGTGGAGTTCCATAAACAGGCCACGCTCACAACAATGTGCATATGCACAAAGTACAAATGTCCTTACACACAGACTATTCACCTCTTGAGGATTCTAGCCACTTAAAATCTTACAGATGACCTAACAGGGAAAGACCTTGTCGCACTCTCTCAAACTCAAGACGGATCCATCCGAAACGCGCCACACTGTGCAGCCCCAGAGCTCGGCATCACAGTGAGCCCTGTTTGACCCCTATAGCGGCGAGTCCCAGTGCTGGAGTAAGTGAAAAAATCCAGGAGGACACAGGGGACAACAGCAGGTCGCAGAGAGCCGGGGCGTCTGCCTGTCATGCAGAAGGACTAGAGGGACAAGGACCTCTCCGCCCTCACTGACAGCTGTAGTTAATCAAGTGAATCATAGCACACCTGAGTTTAGGGCTTATGACCCCAACCTGTCCTGCGGCATTCAACCACTGTGTCCTAATGCAGTAAGTATATGCAGCACAGCACTAGCTAACAAGTGAGAGGATATACAGTATCATCACACATATAACTCACCCACACATGTGCTGGGGGCTCGTGATTAAAAGAATCAAGCGGAAGATGCTCACACAAGTAGGTTAGTCACAAGAATTTGTACACTCGTAAAAAAAAAAAAACAGAGGCAAAGAGGAAACATACGAAGCTAAGGAGAGTATGCTTGACACACTCACACGTCCCAGGAGATTGCAAGTTAATGAGTCAATGCCCTTGAGGGAACACTTGATTGTCTCTGCTTAATTTAAATAGGAGGATGTATTCAATGTCAAACATTCCCCCTGCAAACACACATGTAGATGGGCCGATGCGGATGGCAACAAAGCTCGGAGGGACATCTGTAATTGTTTCCTCCCCAGAGCTCCTCCCCCCACCCCCCCACCAGTCCTTATGGTTACACTGGGGCTTATAAATATTGATGGGAGGATAAAAGAGATGAGGAGATGGGGGTGAAGAAATTGACAATACCATAACGCCTTCATCACGTTCATAGCTTTCCTAATCCAAAAGCTAGAGTCTAACACAAGCATGAGTTTATGATCCTGGCGTCGCACTTCATTTTTGATAAATGCGGGAGTGAATAGAAGACCGTAAAGATCTTTCTCCACCACGACAACAGTAAAGACGTGTTGTCAGCTCAAGCTTTCAAGGTCATAAGGCCATACGTACCATACGTACCTAACGAGCCAGAAATTCCATTAATTTTGTGGCTTGTGTGTGTATGTGCAGGTATGTTTAGTGCAAACATCTCAGGGGATGGACGTTACACAACTGCAGCTTGTCTCTACTCAGGGCAGCACAGCTGGTATCAATTCCAATAATCAGCCGAAGCGAGTAGCTCACAATCAAAACACACACACACACACACACACACACACACACACACACACACACACACACACACACACACACACACACACACACACACACACACACACACACACACACACACACACACACACACACACACACACACACACACACACACACACACACACACACACACACACACAGATGGATGTTGCTATAAAGGTAAAGGGCAATGCCGATGTTTCCATTGCAGCGACTCAGGACCTCGTTGAGGACAGGTTCTTCGAAAGAAGCTGCAGTTGGCGTGAAGCTAATATGAAGTTGGAGATTTTTATAAAAAAGACATGGGAGGTGTATAGCATTTTGTCCTCAGTTCAATGTCACTGACTCAATAAATCAAGACCACTACTATGAGCAGTCCCTGAGGTTTAAAACAGCAGACGGGAAATCCAATACGGTATAAGAAAGCCTACCATGATTGTACTAGTATCCGGGTGAACATTGACACAAAACTCAACACCTTCAGTTTTATATATATATATATATATATATATATATATATATATATATATCCTGTTATAAAACTGAAGGTGTTGAGTTTTGATTTTATATATATATATATATATATATATATATATATATATATATATGAATGGTTAGATGCACAAGGAACATTAGGATCAAAGGGATGTGAGCGTGTAAGTGTGAGTCTGAGAAAGAGAAAAGTCTCCTGTCCTGTTATCGAAGATAGCAATAATCAATGCTGAGCACAGGACAGTTTATCGATGACTCCCTTGTAGAGCCACCTCCTGTTGGTTTTAGCTCTGATAAGCTCACACATCAAATCAGCACTTCACCAAGACCATGCCTGTGTTGGTGAACCTGTATGAGTCCTCTGTGTCCACACATTAGGAGTGAATGTCTATCAGGTAAGAGTCATGACCTGGTGTGTTCAAATAAAAAGAGAAATTGAAAGCCTAACAAATCGTTGCTGAAGAAGGCACACTGAAAAGCGGATTCTGAGGAACGTTAAATTCCTTTTCCCTCAGGACTACAGCAGCGTGATGGTGAGCCGCCTTGCCGAAGTCTCCTCTCTTTCTGTAGCCTCTGATGGCGAATTAAGCCCCACAATTATCTCTTGTGATTGGCAAAGGCTATTGCACAATCCAATAAAGTGGGATGAAACTTAGACCCCTGTTTTATTGGCAACCTGACACATCTCAGCTATGCTGTGTAAACTGAGTCTGGATCGCTGAATTAATGTAATCATCTCAACACAATTAGGTCTGGCAATTAGGTTTGTATTCAAGCAGTTGCTGCGATGCTATTTAAGGAAATTGTGTGTATCCTCCCATCCAGCCATCTATCTATTAGCTTACCCTTCATCCATCTATCAGCTGAGGCAGAGCTTTGAAGAGGGGACATCAAATGATGCATGATTAGTGCTGTGCTAAACAAAAGTGTGCCTTATACACAGGTACAAGCAAACAAAGAACCACATCTGGGGCAGCCTAAATCCACATTCAAAGGTCTTTTGAAATAAACACTTTGGACAGGCTGTGGCACAACAGGAAGTTACATCAGCTGCATCCTGACAACCACGATTGCTTCACCGTAATAGATATAGACACAGGCGACTTTTGAAACACAACAGCGGCCACCAAAAGAAGTTCCCTCCTATCAGTAGCAGTTAGTACAACTGTCAGGCGATGTAGTTGGGACTAAAATATCTAAGAAGACAGCTCGGATGCAATAACAAACTTTGATCAGTATGTACACACACAGGAAGCAATGTGCCCACACATACACACACTTCCTTGATCACTCCACTGTTAAAGTTTTTGTAGTGATGTGCTGAGTGAGGGACAGCTGTCGACCCAGGCCTGTGCTTTGAATAGCAACTTGCCCATTTCTGCTGTCGCTGGAAACTCTTTAAGTGACCATGGAGCTGCACCAGATACATTTTATCATATTGAAGCAGGGCGGTTCCCCAGCCCTGCTTCAATATTGACTAGGTTTGACCTTCAAATAGGAATAGACTAATCTTTAAAAAGTATTAACTGGTGGTCCAGGGAGGATACTGCAGACACTGATAAGTGAGGGCCCGAGGGAAATAAGAAAGATACAAGTAGAAAGCCTATCTGTATAAGTTACAATAGAACACATTCTTACACAGGATTTCTCACGCTTTACACTAGGTCTCATGTCACCTAAATCTGATGACAGGTACTGTTTTTCCAATGGTGATGATGACCTTGTGTTCGGTGTTTCATTCACTCGGCTACTCTAAAACTGAAGTGTTGCAGTTTTTTTGTGAACTTCTCCAGACTCATTATTTGATTTTCACATCCCCCCCCCCCACCCCCGGTGTCTGCAGAGCTGCGCTCTGTTGGCTGAAAAGAGAGAGGTGGCTTGCTGGAGGCGGGTGGGCCAACAAAAAAAAAAAAAAAAAAAAAGAGTGAAGCCAAAGCAAGGTGAGGCAGGGGAGCTAAATAGTTGGGTTACGAGAGTGAGGCTGCAACCAGGTCAGCATTTTTGTATGTGTGTATGTGTGCTTCAGTGACAGAGTTATTTGGGATTACTGCAGTACAGTCTGGATGTCAATCTCACCTTTTCTCCTTCAATGCTATCGCTGTGTCAACATACAGGAACGGGTTGGCCTTTTGCTCCTTGTCGTCTGAGCTGAGTCTTAGCCATGGCAGCACCGGCTTCTCTCCCTCAAGTCTTGCTCCTCTGTCTTTTGTCAGCGTAGCACACTCTGTGAACAGACCTCGAGAGACATTCAGTCCTGAAGGGAGAGAGCAACAACAATCTGACAATGCTGCAGCATGTTGAGCCAATAGACCAAAGGACCCTGTATCCACCTCTTGCCAACCCCTTGCCAGCTGGGAGTGCATATTTGTGTGTGTGTGTGTGTGTGTGTGTGTGTGTGTGTGTGTGTGTGTGTGTGTGTGTGTGTGTGTGTGTGTGTGTGTGTGTGTGTTTAATGATGCGTGGGGGACTGCATGTGCCTGTGCAAGGCAGAGAAAGGTGAAAGAAAACACAAAAGGAGCTAAGGGATCATAAGGCTCTTGAGGACTTGGAGGGCATTGCATATTCTTTGCAGACATTACAGATTTATAGATCGAATGCAAAACAAGACTACACTTTTTTATGGAAGAAAAACACTGGGTGGTGCATTATTCAGAGATGTACACTTAAAGGAATGGTTCAACATTTTGGGAAATATGCTTAGTTGATTTCTTGCTGAGTTAGATGAGGGGATCAATAACACTCTCATATCTGTATAAAGCTACAGCCAAGATACGATTAGATTAGCTTAGCTTAGCTTAGCATAAAGACTGGAAACTCTGGGGAACAGCTAGCTGGGTCTGTCTTCAGGTTAAAAAAAAGCTAAAATCAAGACCCAACAAAAAAATAAATGTAAAATTGTTGATTTGTGTATATTTACATGCTTGAACTATTTCTTGCTTTGAACTATTGCCAGTCTGCCGATCTCCTTGCATCAGGCTAGCTGTCTTCATGCTAAGTTAACATGCTCCTGGCTCTACTACACCGTTCATATAATCAGTTTAACCACTAACTGATATACGGGAAAGTCAATGTCAGTGACTTGGATTAGACTTTGACCCCGATACTGAGACACATAATATATGAGAAAGGTAGAGAGGACAGCATCATAGCTCACTGAAAAACAACATTAAGTAGCCTATATATTGTACATTTGACAGAGATGTTGCCATAGAAACAGAGAGAGAGAAACGTTGAATACACAGGCAGTTCCTGGAAGTCGCCCTTTTTGTCATTCACAAAAGTAATAGCAAAGAAATTGATTGAGGCACTCTTGAATTATTACCTCTAAAATGGAAAGTGAATTAAAGAGCCACCACAGTCTGCCCACTGCTCTGGGAATGTGTATCTACTTTCACTTAATTTCATCATCCCTCTATGTGGGTCCATTTAAGAATCAAATATTTTCTTATTACTTGTGGGAAGTCAAATGCACACACACACACACATAGACACACACAATGGACGAATGTCCCCGGGTTTTCAAGGTTACACCAGAGTTCTTCCGTCTCTCACAACACATTTGCATCAAACCACCAGCCAACAGCTGCCAATTAACAAACAGCCTCTCTGTTAATACACACGTCACTGCCAATTACAGTGTCGGGGAGGAGGTGGGCGGGTTTAGAGGTACTGAAAACAGCAAATAATAGCAAGTGTGTTTTTAGAAAGGGAGTAATGATTTGGCGAGAGGGAACAAGGCTTTCAGGATTAGCTCTGTCATGCAGTTTAAACGGTAGAAATAGTGTGGTTTTTTTTTATTTTTTATATATGAGGCCTTACAGATAAAGTGGAAAATACATATCACACAGCAGCATCATTTTATAAGCAAAAGAAATACACTAAGCAATGTAAACATGCACACACTGTGTTCTGTGTGTGGAGCACAGCAGCACAAGGTATTTGTATCAAACATTGTGTGCACGTATTTACACTGACATAAACAAATTAAAGTTTGCTTGTGTCTACAGCATCATTGTATGAGCCCAACTATCTGATACATATTTTGCATACTATTCCTATTTGAAGTCCAATATCATAACAAAAGGGAATCATCTCCTACAAAGACGAGTTTTAATAAACGAATTGTCAGCAGCAGGGTACAAAAGCTTTAGAGCAGGAGCGGATTACTGCAGGATGACTTTGCACATGCACACACACACACACACACATACAAGGAAGAACAAATAATACCTCTCACCCCGCTATCTTATACACACACGTACATCCACACACTAACAAACGCTCACACACATGCTCACTATAGTCATTTCCTTCATGCAGCAGCACAAAATTGAACTATTCATTATTGTCAACCATGAAAAACAGCATAGTGCAGACATGGTAATGAAAATGAATTAAGATCCACAGCCACTAGATGGCACCCTCTTCCCTTTCATTTCCAATTTAGCTTCCCATTCCTCAGCTGGTGTGGGACTTCAAATACTATGCTAAGATAAGGGCAATTACTTTACTAGATCATATTCATTTGACAAATTTACACCTGCTGATGAAGAGTTATGCATATCAGAAGCCTAAGCCTCACAAATGTATTCACTTCAACCTTAGGGATTATCGGATCGTTAGCTGCAATGTTGCTGAAATATCTGCCACTACCTATCTATGTTGCAGTTTTTTTTTTTTACACTTCGTCTTGGTCTTGTAGGAATGGAGTCTTTGGAGGTTTTATCAGCAAGAAAATATCAATTAACCAATCAATCAGTACCGCTCAGTCCGTTGGAGGTTGGCTGTGTCCAGCATGCCTGGAGTCATGCAATCAATACAGTGACCTTTAAGAAAAACAAAAGATTTGTGGAATATAACCAGGCATACTGGGCATTAAAAAGTCAAATCCATACATTGCATGTGAGAATACCTGACATTCTCAGTGGAATGAAAAATGCACAGTCAGTAACAGGCTTTTTTCCCCCTTATAAAATGTATTATACTTGATATTTCCAAAGCAAATGAACACAAAAAGCAAAGATTGCTTTTGTAGGTGAACAGTGGCCATGTCAACGCAGGTTAAAAATGGAAGAAGAAGGATTTAGATGTGTGGTATATGCATGTATTTTTTTTTAAATATGATAAGGAATACAGTACACACGTTGTGAAAGTATGAATACATTTGGTAAAAAACATTATAAACATTAACAAACTAGCTTTTTAGAGTTTCATATTTCAAAAGAGTCTAAAGACAAATGCAATAGCACTCTCAGCTCTGAATCAGGTGCAACAACAATCTATTGGTCAGGTATTATATCATCTAGTGCAGGCTACTATGGTAAATTAAGATTATTTAGTGTTCAAACAGACTTGTTGAGAGCTGTCTGCTGAGGAGAATTTAGACTGGAGCTTAGTGCCAATGACCATCATTTCTTCTTGCCAGCACTCTTGGCGCGTTTGTTTGGCTGCTGGTTGGCAGAAGAGGTGGGCGTTCTTTTTCTTGGACTGACTGTTGAGCATCCTCCAGACCTTGTTTCTCTTCTTGTTTCTTTTTCACGGCCTCCATCTGACGGCTACTTAATGACTCGCAAGCATCCAGGAATTTCTTACAGCGCTGCCACAAGACTGCCTGGAGTCAAGACAGAAATGTAAAAAGAAGGAAGTTACACAAATATGTTTACCCAGAGGGAAAGGAAGCTGACAAGTGATCTTTCTCACTCTCTTTGATAGTCCTAACTGTCTTCATCTTCACTTTTAGACATCACACAGTCCCCCTGTTTGTCTTTACTGACCTGCATGTGCTCATACATCTCCAGCTGGTGTCTTATTAGCTCCTTCCTGTTGAGCTCCTGCTGTTTCTGATGCTCCAGCACATTGTCTCGGACCAACCGGTAAGTCTGGATCTTCTCTAAGCGCTCCTTCTGCTGGATCTCCTCTATCTGCGAGTCCATCAGTGCTGGAAAATCCTTTTGGTGTCTACGGACGTACACAATCTTTTTTTCAATATAGTCTCGAACCAGAATGTTATTGCTGGATGGTTTATGTAATCATCGTGAAAGCTCAATACTTTTTCTGTTAAATACAGTGTTGTGCAGTTGCATATGTTCCATTAAATTCTGAAGGGAGTATTTTGAGGATCGGATATGGCAGATGTCATCAGCTCAAGCAATAGAAAATGTCATAAATTCTACTGACAAAGTTGACACCGGCAGAACAAATAAAAATGGAAATGTGGCTAATAAATGCAAAGAAAGGCAGAGGAAATGATGGACACACAGTCCCATGCCTTATATCATATCCCAAGTTGTATATCCAGACTCATATCTGAGAAGTCTATTTGGTTCTGGTTGTAACTACTGTATTTGTGTGTGTGTGTGTGTGTGTGTGTGTGTGTGTGTGTGTGTGTGTGTGTGTGTGTGTGTGTGTGTGTGTGTGTGTGTGTGTGTGTGTGTGTGTGTGTGTGTGTGTGTGTGTGTGGGAGGGACATGCATAGAATGAATGATTGAAGCAATCTACATGAATTTGAGGAAGAGAAATGTCTAGGAGTGGCCCTCTGAGGCAGACACACAGAGGGAGAAATTCAAAGAGAGATTATAAGGGCTAAATATACGGCGGCCTTTTTTCCTATAAGATGACCTTAATGAAGTGATGAGGCCAGATGAGGTGATGATAGAGTTCATGGCCTGTAACAACGTGTGTGCAAACGTTATAAAGACGGCATGCATGCGTACGCCTGCGTGCATAAGTGTGAATCTGTGACGTGCCCTGTGGTGCGCCTTTGTTAAAGAGAGAGTTGTATTTCAGACTAATCAGACTCCCCTAATAGACTTCTCCTCGGGATCTCTCTCTTGGCTCGGATTGCAGGCCACACTGTCAGCAGCCATTAGCAGCTGGACAAGGACACAGGTGCGGGCGGGTGCACACACACACACACACACATACACCCGCAGCAGGAGAGGGTGGAGAGGTGATGGGAGTGGGGCACATCTCATCGGAGCGACGAGCTCATTGGGGTCCGGAAATAGCGATCTAATTAACAGACCCAAATATCATCTCATTTATCATGGAGACAGACGGATACGGGGAAAGATGGAGGGAGGGCCATGAGGGAGAGCAATGGGAGACTCCGAGGGTAACAATGGAGGGAGACTCTTCCTTTAGATCCCTGTCAATTGAGTTGACACTTTATATTTGATAAGCAGGAAAGTCATAGGTGCTTACACCACGTATTGATTATAAAATACTCTATTATTCTTTTGCCAATGGTGAGCACAGTTTTTCAACAATTTACAAAAAGATGTCATGCTGTGGAGCTGTTGACTTGCATCTTAAAATGATGTTAAGTAAGCCATGAAGCTGATGCATTGGGGGAAGCCATCCTCAAGTTAAATCAAACATACATTGTTAGTACATTAAAGCTGCGTTGGAAACATTGGAGAAGCAAGCAAGAGTAAGCTAGATTTTATAGCTCTCTGACCCTCAGCCCAGTGTTGCCAACTATTTTAAATTGAAAGTAGCAGTTTCCGTTGGTTGGTAAAAAAATGTAAAATTTCGATGTAAAACAATACAACAAGTCCTGTGTCATTGTTTACATTTTTGTGTGACTAAGAACACAATGCCTAATGAAGATTTGTTCTTGAGGTTGTTTATGGAGAACATTTCATCTGTAAGCCAATGTATAAATTCATAATCTTTGAATTGTTTGTCTTTTTCTCCACTTAGCCTCCCCTTAATGTCTAGTGTACATCCCTGTCCACTGGAGTCCATGTATTGCCCTTTCAGGCTAGCCACAGTGCACAGTCTTTGTGCTGCTATTCACTGCTATCCACAGCACCAATGGGAGCAAAGGTCAAAAAAACAGGGAATCACTAGCAATGTCCTGCAGACACTGTATGAACCAATCAGCTGGAGATACAGATGCCGGCATGTCCACCAACATAGCAACACGCATACTGAAAATACACAACATACACACACTCACAGTCCCCTGGTGCAACCAGGCCTTGCAGCTATAGTAAGACTGAACTCAGACTCAGAAAGCTAGAAAAGTAGAGGGATCCAATGACTTAATATTGCTGCCCTCTATGCACAGATATTAATGTGTCTGTTTGGAACGGGGTGAACTGAATGTCTGTTACAGGGAAGTACACAAGCAAAAACAATGATAAATCTGCAATGTTTAGTTGATGTGATTGAATAACTATGACATTATGGAGTGACGGCCACAATCTTCTCTGACCATCATTTTATCGTTATATTTATGCTGTCTAATAAAAAAAAAAAGAATTCCATATAAACACAAAGAGTGTAAGAGTGGCAAGGTACCTGATGAACGGAGTGTAGTCCATGGTTAGTTCTTTATTAGATAGAATAAGAGCAGTGCCAGGATCAGATCTGGAAACAGCTGTCAAAGAATCATAAAATGTCTCATTACCACACTATATATGACAAATAAAAGAATCATAAAATGTCTCATTACCACACTATATATGACAAATAAAAGAATCATAAAATGTCTCATTACCACACTATATATGACAAATAAAAGAATCATACAGTACCTAAATACATATGTATGTATGTATGTATCAGTGTGTGTGTTTTAGAAGTATGGTACCTTGCTCTATGCTTTCTGCGTCATCTGTAGTGGTTTCATCACTTGCTTGATGCTGGTTGAGAAACTTGAAACGAGACTGTAAAGCCTTAAGGACAGCAAAGAATGTTTTGTATTGTATGTTGGAGTATAGAAAAGTATTTATACACATTTCTAAGTCATACCTTTCACATCTCTACAGGTGATAATATTGGACACACCTCATTGAAAGGGCTTCATATTGTAAGTAATGTCATTAAATCACCAATACAATCACAGCTTCTGGGTTACCTTGGCACAGCGGCCTGGTTCAGCCATTACCCAGGCTTTTTTAATAGCTTGAATCTGGTCCGTTCTCTCCGTGTCCTTTGACACCTCAATGATCTCCGTTTTGCTCTTGTCAGTGACCACACGCAGAGTCCAGTTCGCCTTAGTCAGGTCAAGGCTCTGCACAAAGCAAACAGACAGACAAAAACATGACGCACATGTTCAAGCACACAAACATCCCAGTTGAAGGTCACCTTACCACAATGCATTATGAGTATGTCTCTTTCTATGAGCCACTCAGACAGTCTGGTACACAGTCAGCCAGGATTATATATCCTGTTCAGCTATCTCGTCTTCATAGTAAAAAAATAGATAAGTGTTGGTTCATTTATTCAGAGATCATCCTGTCCTCTACCTGCCAACGGCCCCAAAAAAATTCAAAATGGAAATTTATTAGGACCGCTATTCGAAAAATCAGCCTTTCAAATGTAACCGTCTTCAGGTTTGACATGTAATGCAGTAGAGAATAAAAGGCACTTGCGTGGATCAGAGATTTTTCAAGCAGCTGTGTTTCTGACAACTAAACCAAGACCATAATACTGAGAATTATAAACTGCGAGATTATAGTGTGTGATAAATACATGCAGGTCATCCAGACAGTTGTGGGTTTCCATTGATGCCAGTCTCTCTTTGTTAGCATTTCAGAACCAAAGAAATAGGTTAATATTGCTCTGCCTGATAAAATAAAACAAATAAAAATGATACAAAATATTTCAGGACAGTTCAACAACAATCTCATTAACTGTGGGCGGGAATCTGTGAAGAGGGGTTAAGTGTGTACTCAACTGAAGTGCCTCCACTCCCTCCTCTGAAAAAGGTTAATATTAGTACTTTTGCTAATTCTTACTAAGTTAAACATGTTCCACTGCACCTTATCTTAACATGGGACAATGTGAAAAAAAGAACTTATCTAAAGACTACAAAAGGAGTTCACGGCCTTAAGTTTATATTGAGTGAATATTGTCTATTGCATTTGACTTTGCTAGAACCTATTGAATAATTAGTTTTCAAAGCTAGCATTGTAACATAATTGCCTCTTGCAATCAAATGAGAATACCCAATCCAATAAAAGCTAATGGGACAGTTATTTGGAAATTCAATTAAGCAGATATGATACGATGAAACGCTTTTCAAAGGTTCCTGGGCTGCATAGTGACCACTGGTAATGAGAGAAAAGATTTTCCTGCAACAACTAAGCACTGAGTTCATATAAAAATACATATATAAAATAATAACCAATTTGCAGTAGACAGTGTTGCGGTGTTATGTGGCTTTAGTCAAGTATTACCGTTTCCTGCCTGGAGCCAGATTTAGAGTTGGCAGCTGGCTTCCCCTTCTCCTTGTCACCTTCCCCTTTGCGGTTGGCTTTGGGTGTGCCAGATTTGTGCCCATGTTGGTGCGGCGTGTCAGTGGTGGATGATCGGTTCAAGTCCTCAAGCTTGTATACTACATTTTGCAAACAGAGATTAGATAGATTTGCTTCAATCATTATCTACAGCACGTCATCTGTGTACGTATGTGATCAATATCGGCAACCTGGTGGTAATTACTTAGTGATGTAAAAACATGTCTATTAGTTAGCATGTCTAACATTAAAAGTGAGTAAGAATAGAATATCAAAACTATGGATACCTTAAAATATTTAGATGTGCAAACATAACTTGTATGTGTGCAAAATTATCATTTTATTTCCAAACTTTTGACATGTTTAGATCAAATAAATTATTGTTTGAAGGGGCAAAAATACTTCCTTTTCAACATATATATTTCCATGAGTGAGCATTGATCTTCACAATGAATCAGCTGTTCGCATTCTAATCAACACAATTAAGGCTCATCTGTTGTGGGAGTGTGACATAGTGAGCAAACGATGCATATGTTGTGTGCTCACATGTGTGCTAGATGGCACTGTTGCACTTTATAGCTAAAGTGAACACAATCTCCAGCATAGATGAAGCATTAACGATGAGTCTCACTCCTCTGAAATAGAGAGGCATAATAATCCATCATTTATCTGACACCCTGCCATTCTGCCTGAACAGCTTTGGTGCATGCTCATTAAGTTACTCTTATCTCAAGCCATACAGATATTCAATATTCAAATTGGATCTATCGGTGTTGTAATTTCTGGCTGATACATGTTTCGAAAACAGATTTTTTCAGCTGGCTAAACATTTATAGAATGTATCTTTTTTTCTTTTACTGAGAGCGTAAAAGCAGTATTGTTTAGATGCTAAAAATGTAGCACAGTAAAGTAATACGTTAAGGAGGTTGAGAAAGGGAATGAATAGCTTCTGCTGACAGCTCTAACTGTATATAATGGGGTTTAAAGCAGATATGGGTAAACGTGCATTCATTAAGCACGTGCAGTACAGTGTCAGCTTGTTAAAGAGGTTTCAAAGCTTGCCGTAGCATGTACTGCTTGTGTATCCATGTAGCATGTAGGGAGCATGATCAAGGGCACAGCCTCACCACTGAGACTGAGTTAAACTGGGTGAAATTAATTCACTTTCCTGCTGAGATATTTCCCAGGGCACCAGGGGGCAAGAGCCAACTTCATTTGACTTCCCATTGACCCACTTTCACAAGCTTATTGGAGAACCACAGGAGGTTTGTGTGGACATTGGCCCACACGTACACATATGGACAAACTAAAGAAAATGTTGGGAAAAAACCTTAACATGCTCACATTTATCCATGAACAGAAAGCACATGCAAATGACAAGAAGAACATGTAAGAAATCGTTACTGTTCATCCTGTACCACCATAACTATAATACGTATGTAAACAGAGGTTTGACTTCCTCTGTAGTCAAAATACAACTGATTACTGTATTTTTTGTTTAGGAACGCCTCCCACAGAGAGACAAACATGGACCCTCACATACACAAACACATCATCCACAGATTTCCTGCCCATGCAAACTGAAAGGAATGTTGTCAGAAGCAACAGAGAGAAGAGAATGAGAATTCAATGACAGCAGGCTGGCCTTTCTCTTCAGGCAATCATGCGAATTGTCACCCATGCAGCACCTCTTTCACATCAACATCCACCCGTGTCGCAATTAATTCATCCCCCTTAAAATTTTAAAGAAGCCTCTGCAAATTTCAAAGCCCGGATTTTTCAATCGATGCAATTTGTGCAGAATGATTAAAGAAAGAGAAGCAGAGTTGGTGGCAGAGGACGGGATTATTGCCTCAGCCAACGACCAGTGGGCACAAGGAATCACGCTCTGATCTGCGAAAGCAGCTGTATTCATTTGCCTTTCATTAGGCTTGTGATTAAGAGGCCCCTGGCTAGTAGAAGCAAAGAACAAACAGCTTCTGCATGGCCCCCGACACTGCCTACTGTGTATCTGCAGTATATCACACTGAACACAAAATAAGCCCTGCAAAAATGAAAATGAAGGCCATATTTGAAAATGCATTCAGAACCCAGGGCTTAAATCCTGAAAACATTTAAATGCTAAAATAAAAATTACCTATTATAGGGATATTGGGAATATCTGAACCCTGCATATTGAATATTTAGACCCTTATTTGGATGTTCAGATTAATTTAACATATATATGTTTTCAAGGGGAGCAGAGTAAAAACCCTAAGTTTCTTTCCTGTCTATCCCTTGGGTGACTCAGTGCAGCTGACTGTTTGATGTTGGGTTTGGGATTGTCTTAAGTATGTACCTCTCATTTCCTTCTTCTCCAAGTCTCTGAGTGTCTGGACAAAAGCCAGCTGAGATTCATCCAAATCCCAGCTCTTATGAAGCACCTCTGCCTGCACCACATACTTATGAACCTGTAAAATACATACAAGCAAAGGCAGTGAACAACACTCATACCACTGTTTAAACACAAACATAATAGACAGATACATGCATTACAAAAATAAACATACAGCATAACACATGTGGCATGCAACCCCATAAACGCACAGCCAACATGAGATTTTTTTTTTTAGTGCTGATGAATCAGAGAGAGACACAGAGATCTTAAATATTTTTTTTTTGCTGTTCTCTTCGCTCTTTGACAGAAGCAAATGCTTGGCATAATGGGAGAGAGGAGGCAGAGGGCGTGATGGCCAAGATTTTATCAGGGGTGGCAACTCCCACATCCATCTCACTAAACAGAAAAGACAGAATTTAAACTAAATCCCAAGCTGAAAATCAAACTAATAGAGCAAGACAGAAAAAAAAACTAAAAAATAAGCCCTTAACAGAATTAAATTCTCTGATGTTATGCTTGTTATTGTACTAGAGCCTAAAAATTACAATTTGCACACGTGATTGTGTTCCTATTGAATTCCTATAACACCACTGTACATCTCTATAGATAAAATGAAGGACACGTTAACATCAGTGTGTTTGTCTTTTCCTGTATTTACATGTTTATTTATGTCTCACACAAATAACCCTAAAGGAGCGTTTACCATTAATATACCATTACTAAGTTGGCATCAATATGTCTGATGTGTCTCCCTGCAGCGCAAAACAACGCTTTAAGCACTGACCCTTTGCTCCAAGTCTTGATCAATGGTCTTAGTCGTGATCAATAGCTGTATATTCTGGCCTCCTGCTGATTTGACATGATATGTCTCGATGTTATTGATGTCACTACAGTGTTGGGTTACTTTGTTGAAGGATGTGACCAACTTCTTGAGAGGTCTATTGCAAAAAGATGTTTGTTGTTAAAAGGTTCAATCCACTGTTGTAAATTACATATATATCGATTTAATTTATGAGGTCTAAACATTAACTGAGGGAACATTAAAATGATGCTTGTACTCCAGATGTATCGCTGACAGTCACCGCAACAAAATGAATAAACCTCAGTTGATTTCCCTAGTTTTATAGACACTGTACAAGCGATGTGTTGTGTGTCTGGTGGTAGAGTACGCTCTATATACCGTGGCAATCATCACACTATGTCTTTCTAACAGGTCTGTTAGATAGGGGGTCTTCAGACATTCGAGTGGCTCATAAATCATGCACAAATCACTGCTCCCTGACAAGCACTGATAAGTCAGACAGTAACAACAAAACCACCCCTCCAGTTTCTGCTGCTCTACTCTCGCAAATTTTGTCTGTGCGAGAATAAGTGAGTGGGTGTGTGTAAGTTTGTGTGTGTGTGTGTGTGTGTGTGTGTGTGTGTGTGTGTGTGTGTGTGTGTGTGTGTGTGTGTGTGTGTGTGTGTGTGTGTGTGTGTGTGTGTGTGTGTGTGTGTGTGTGTGTGTGTGTAAGGCGTTATGTGTATCTGGCAGTGAAAAATTGATATCAACACAGGCAGCAAGCAAGTGGGTGACAAAGGCAGAGAGGGAAAGTGAAATGCACGCTTGTGTGCGTGTGCAAGTGAGATTAGTAAAGTGTTTGAGCAACAGCAGATACCACGCAGGCAGTTGTCAGTGATACCATAGTCTCTGTGGGAGGCTGGAACTGGTCAGACGAGGAGTCTGATTTCCCAGCTTTGCTGTCCTCCTCATCTTTCTCCTGGGGAGTGTCCACCACCTTGACTCCCTTTCCCCGGGTGGGGGATCCCTTCTGGTTCTGGTTCTTTTCATCTGTGGAGATATCAAAACTTCATATCAAAGAGAAGACAAGAGTGGTCATCAATCTGTGCATTTGTAACTGATGGAAGCATCAGTGAAAAGTAGACTGAAGGGTTTGAGAGGCAGGTTTTGAAGAGCTCTTTTGTATTTTACTGTACATCAGGCTAACGTAGAAAAAATAGCCTGTTTAATTTTACTAAGAGGCTCAGTTTAGCCAAAATGAAAGTAAATAAAATGTCCTCAATAACCATTAGTGGTATTTATCAATGGGGATAGTTTAGAATTTTTTTTTAAGATAGCTCTTTCTGTGATTTTCCTCCACCACAATACAATAATATTTTATTAATGTTGCTCACAGCGTTTGACAATAACATTCAAAAATGCGAACAGGGTGTGATATATATAAAACCATATAGCGTTTCTATTGTAGTGTAGTTTAAGTAGCAGAGAAAACAAGCTAGTATAACAAATTAGATTTTGAGTCTCAAAAAGGAATGTCTTTATAATATCTATAAAGAGTACATTTGTATATGTTTTACCCTAAAATGGACCACATCAAATCAGTTTGTTAGTCCATCTTGTAAAACATCCTCTAAAACATTTGTGTTATATTTGAGAAAATCTCATTACATCACAACAGCAATCAATGAATCAAATGACAAAAGACAAGAATAAGAGTTGCAGGACTGTATTAATTAATCATTTTCATTTGGCTAGAATTTTCCCAAGTTCGTAGTTTAGTTCATTTTGACAGGACACATTTTTTTATAGTCATGTGTACTTCTACAGAGTGAAAATGCATTCAGTGTGTGTTGCCATTAATCTCTTTGGGAGTGGCTGGCCGGCTAGCATTGTCCACCACATAACTTCTATAACATGAATAAGAATGTTTAAAATAGACAAGAGAGAAAAGAGTAGAAGGAAAAAGGGTCCTGTTACCATAGCAGAGTAAAGCATACAAACTTAGACTGGAGTGCAGAATCTGAAAATCCAGTTAAATGTTCGGTGATTTGAGAATGGCAAAACAGTGACACGGTTACATTGCTAAAAAATCTTCTACAGTGATCCACAAGGGTCACATTCAATTACCTCAATTACTTAATCCTAATGACTCACCTTTGTTTGCCTGGAAGCAGAACACTGGAATTACCACATGTCCCTTGCCAGTATTGCCGGCCACCACCTTCTCCTGGTCCAGAATGGACAGACGGATCAATACCTCTGGCTTAGAAGTCTGAAACTGAATTGTTCCAAGGACGTCTGCAGTCACCTGCACTAAGTAACTGTGGGAAAGTTTTAAATGATTGTGGGTACCATTCGTCTTTGAGAATCTTCAATGTTGTGTTGTGTTAGAAAAAGTGACCCCTTTGCAAGGTTAACGGTTGTGTTTAGTAAAATATGTGCGCTGACTCTTGTCACGCTTTGTTTCTAATAATCAAACATCTCAGATTCATAAACTGTAGTGTTTATGACCCACCTCAGGTACAATGGATTTCAATGGACCAGTATAAATATAACTCTTAACCAGAGGTGGAAAGTAACGAATTACATTACTCGCGTTACTGTAATTGAGTAGCTTTTTTGTGTACTTGTACTTTTTTAACTACTTTTTAAAATGTGTAATTTTACTTTTACTTAAGTACATTTTCTTTGGAGTAATGTACTTCGGTAATTTTACAGCACAAGCGTTACTGAGTAAAAAAAAATCTCACTGAAACAAAAAAACATGTTCTGGTAATGAATTATGGGATGTAAAAAACTGAACGTTGTGCCCCTGCGCGCCGGCAGCTCTAGAATTCTAGCCTAGAACCTAGTTCTTTTATAGAGTGTTGGCGCGTACGATCTGTCTCTCACTCAAACGATGATGGCTGACATGGAGGCAGACGATGGAGATTCACCTGCTACTTCAGAGGAGACCAACACGAGCCGTTCATCCTCTAACCTAGTGCACCCCTGGCCCTATCTTGAAAACATGTTCAGCTTCGTGGAGAAACGTGGAGAAAGCTATATCATGCAATGTAAACTATGTGTGCCGAAGAAGTCCAACATATCAGCTTACAAGAATTCGACGTCGAATCTCCGAAAGCACGTTGAGGTAAGTCATGTTTCTCGTGCCTTTCCAGGTTTAAACTGACAACAAGCTAGCCATATCCCGAAAACTGTGTATGGTACTGCTAATACTAATAAGCGAGTGCGAATGTTGCAGGTTTTGTGACCAAAATGTTCATTCAGATGCACAAAATATATAGTGTGTACAGATTCAGAAAACATGTCTGCATATTAGGGCTTTGACTTCGAACTTCGTGATTCGAATATAATTCGAATATCAAAAAAATAAATCAAAATTCGAACGAATATTAGGCAGCCCTTAATATTCGAACCTGTTATGGGCAAAAAAGTAACTTTTTACTTTTACTCAAAGTACATTTTAAATTATTTACTTTTTACTTTTACTTGAGTAGATTTTTTGACCGGTAAATTTACTCGTACTTGAGTACAATTTCAACAGAGTAACAGTACTTGTACTTGAGTAAAATATTTTAGTACTCTTTCCACCTCTGCTCTTAACATGAATATTCTAAATAAATAGATAGTTTATAAATTATCTTACCGACATATGAGGTTTTCGTCATTGGGAATGTAATAATCACGGAATTCCTTCACTGAGAACGTGTTGAGTGGAGTCTCACGGGACAGTTTTGGAAGAAGTTCCCTTGCGCCAATCAAGCGCATCCTCCACTTGGCACCAGAAGGGGTTGATTCAGGTGTGACAGCCTCTGCTACAAAGGTATAACCAAGCTGGAAAAGGAGAGATTTAATCATGAAATCAAATATTTATTTTTTTCCGAGGGAATGTGTTGGGCAGATGTAAATAAAGAAAAGCACAATTTACTGTTCTCTCCTTTAGGATTTCTTTCTTATGAATAATACTAGAAGAAATGTTCCCAATATTACACCAGGATGCTACAACTTGTGGCCAAACAGTCAACAAGTTGGTACCCAGTTTTTGATTTAGTCAGAAAGGAAGCCTTCCTTAATGAAACGAATGTATCATGGTAATATAAAAACTGGTAAAATATGCAAATCTTTCACACTTACCAAAAAATATTACAAATACATGAAAGTTTGAAGTGCATATGCATTTACAGTATCCACAGACCTTGTTGGGTTGATAGACATGGGTTGCTACTTTGTTGAAGAACATGTCCAGCTCCTCTCCTGTGTCGTTGTTTATGACGTGTAGCAGACAATTAGGGACTGGGGAGTAGACCTTTGGTACTAGCTTCATCTCCTTATGCACCAGGAACACCTCTCTTAACAAACAACAAGGCATCAGGTCTGACAAAATTGTCAATTCTTTTAAACCATTTTTGTTGAAATTTGGAAATGTAATGTTACAGAAATATCTACATTTCCGGTATTAGCTTTACAATAAAAAATGAGAGCGTAGTGCATTGATCAAATGCAGTTTGCACCTGGATTCAACCAGATTTTCCAAGGCAGGTTGTCTTTTACTGACAAGCCTAACGAGCAGGAAATTACACAGTTCTCTAACCTAAAGACCAAGACCCAGGAGTTGGCTGTGTCTTGAAGAGAGACGGAGTAATCAGCGAAGGTGACTCCGGTCCATTCATCCTGCTGACAGGAGTAGAGCTCTGCTCTCCTCTCAGAGTGGTCAATGATACACCTGTGCAGAAAACACAGAAGTACAGAGCACATTTAGACATTTAAAATGTAATTGAAGTATTTAAACCATAATTTGGGTAAAATCTACACAAACTGCTTGGAGAAACACAACTATGATGTGGCTGATTTAGAGTGAAATCCATTAATGCATTGGAGGAAAGTCGATGTGGTTCACGTCTCAGCGTGAACTTTGACTGAAGTGGATGTCAGTTAAGAAAAACACATGCTCAAGGGGTCACAACACCCAACAAACCAACCCCCTCCCCATACTCCACACACACACTCACTGAACGAGCTCTTAATGCTCATGCACACACATTCTTCCCCAGGCATCGGGTCATTCAGCAGACGCTGCTAGCCGATTGGAACAAGGAGAGGATAAACAGCAGATGGTACCACTGGGAAAAGATGGAACACAATGTGGAAAATGCTCCCTGCCTGGCCGCCACAGGCCGCCACAACCAGGAGAGGAGTAGATTCTGGGCATGCAGTGCAACAGAGAGGCTAAATACAAGCCATACAATGCACACAGCATTGGCACAGGACTGCAGTAATAGCCCTGGTATCCTCTCTTTTAATGACATCCGTGTGAATGAATACCAGCTAGGTTAATACATTGTGAGATGTTACAGTTAATACATTGTGTGCACATTATTCAGGATCTTTCCTTATTACGTCTTCATGATGACACATTTTTCTCTTTCATTTACCGTAGCAAGAGGGCAGCATGTTTTTCTCCATCCGATTCAACCTTCGGCCACATGTCTAAAAGGATCTTAGATGCACTGAGGTTCTCCTTGGTGCCTGAATGACATGAGCACACACATGCACAAACAGAAAAGTAGCAACCATTACAGATGAAAGACAACCTATGTTGCTGTCGAACACATACAGAAATGATTGTCAATGATCTTGTTCAAGGTAGATAACAGGAATTACAAAATGCGGTCTGACACCTTGACATTAACTTTCACACTCATCTCACCAGACGATTAACAACTCTGACAGAACAGAACATTTGATAAAAGATGCGGTACCATGTGTTTTTGAGTACATGTGTGTCAGTAGATGATGGCCAGTGCATATAAGTGAGAGAATGACTGTGAAGAGACAGCTGCATGGTAGAAGTAATGTGTCCTCACAGCCTACCTCCACTGCTCCCTCTCTAGCCCTCGCTTTTCAAATGGCCACTTTTCCAAATTGATATAGCCATTATAGCAGGCCATTGGCCAAGACTGGCTATTGAGAGATGAAGACGTCCTATCATTAGAACCAAAGAGGGGTGCCTTTCAGACAGACAGACAAAGAGGCAGACAGGAAAGAGTAGAAAGAAGAACAAAGTGGAGAAGAGCAAGGAGAAAAAAAAGATGTGGTATAAACAGGTGTGCTGGCAAATAAGAAATATGAAAAGGCAAGTACTTACTTTTCTCAAACGAATGGCTTTTCAAATTGTAGTTAGAAAGGTAGTGTTTTTAAAACATGATTGATGTTTTGCCATTACATAAGTGCCACTCTGAAAGCTGCACTTTGTGCTTTGACAGGTAAATGAATAAGATTTGAGAGAACTTAACCATGACAGGCCTATTTCTTAGAAGTCAAGCAGTTCAGACTCTGTGTGTGTGTGTGTGTGTGTGTGTGTGTGTGTGTGTGTGTGTGTGTGTGTGTGTGTGTGTGTGTGTGTGTGTGTGTGTGTGTGTGTGTGTGTGTGTGTGTGTGTGTGTGTGTGTGTGTGTGTGTGTGTGTGCTCATGCTAATGCCACTCAACCGCAATGCTTTTGAGGTTGCTGGCAGATTGGTTCTATATTGATGTGGATATTTTGGATGTTTGCGATGCTCAAATCAAATTTTCAACTCATAAACAGATGATGACAGAGTCAGATGGTAACTTCAGGTCCAAGCAATAAATAGAGAATGTCTGGGCAATGAAATGCTGCAAACAGCAGTGCACCTACACAGTAAGACAATTACCACCACTTCTGGAGAAAATTGGATATTAAAAATAATTGAACTGAAATTGGGGACAAAAGAAACAAAAGCAACACATTATTCCAAAGAAACATTGATGAATCAATTTACAAAGGAATAGCTGCTCAGTTCTGTCCACATATTTACTCTCTTTTTCTTTCCTACAAACTGTCCAGTGTTTCCACGTCTTCTCTTGCCCATCTTTCAATTGCTGTCACTATTGAGAGGTTTGGCTATTGATGCAGGAATGTTTTGTGCATATGTGTGTGTACATCCCCTCTGTGGCCACCGCTCATCTGTCAGGGTGTATTAGTAAGAGTGGCAGTCTCATCAGAGGCTAAATATATGCCATCAGGCTAAATCAAACAGTGGATGTAAGACACAGAAGGTGATTTGTGTGTTTTTTTGGACACTAAATAATAATCTAGAAAAGGATCACAGGTATTCTGTTGTTTTCGTTCCCCTTATTTGGCCCTTTAACCATCCCAATTGCTGCATATTTGTTTGTCCTTCAAACCTAGAGCATTGAAGAAGAAAGCTGAATTTACTTTCATTTTACAATGATACTTGAATGAATACGTTTTCTATGTGTGTATGAGTGTTTTTACCTGGTTTTGAGGCACTCAAGATCTTTCCCACCAAGTGTCCTTTGAATGCAACCTGCAGAACGGTGACTGCTTTAACCTCCCTGTCTGTTGGCTCCCTGTTTCTCCAGCTTTCTGGAGGCTTTGATTCTGCATCCACTTAAGAGAGTAACAGTAACATTGCAGGTTAATATTGAATAGTGAACCACAGAAAAGGCAAAAGAAGATTACTTTAAATTAATTTAAATCACTTTACTGTAGTTTAAGGCATTTACTCACATATGCAGATGGCAACATACAAGATTAACAAATACACAAATGACACTTACATGTAGGGGAGTGTTCTTTGGGATCAGTGGACGATAGGAAAGGGTCAGCTGTGAGGGCCAGTATGGCAAACCGCTCCTCTGATGTCAGCTTCCTGCCCAGAGCCTCAAACAGCATCTTGTGAACTGCAGAGTTAAACACCTACACACACACACACACACACACACACACACACACACACACACACACACACACACACACACACACACACACACACACACACACACACACACACACACACACACACACACACACACACACACACACACACATTAGCAATTGTGTGCTGTATATGTGTCTATTTGTGTGTGTGGTTAAGTAGGCGAGATGTTAGACCCCACATCATTCACTTGTTTTAATAACTGATGTCTGTTTACAGACGTTGATAAGAATGAGATTTCAAGCTTAACAGACATTTTGCATTCATTCAAAACTTTATAAACAATGTGATATTTAAATAAAAAACACTTTGTCAGGCTTAAAAACATGCTATTTTACTACTAAACAAGTAGAATAAGCAGCTTTATAAAAGGTGAAACAGGTGGCCTTATAATCATGATTAGCTTAGAACATTGTTAGCTTACATCAGTATGCATCCTGGTGTGCAGAACTGATTATTGTCAATATAATAATAGTCAATTATTATAGTCAATTATTATAGTCAATAATAATAGTCACTGCGAGCCGGGGGCGATGGTGATTAAATACTTCTGCATTCTCTTAAATAACATTATCGCTGAATGAAAGAAGTTAAAAACATCAGTTGACTTAGTCACACACTTCTTCCCCAGTAAGTAAACAACATGGCTGGTAGATAATTTAAGGAATGAATAGTACAACTATGAATGGTCATTTTTTTTTCATTCATTATTATCTCAATTACATACTTCACAGGTGTACTACAAAATTTGAATTAGCCAAACCAACTGTATCTCAAAGTAGCAACTGTAATATAAAGCAAAGTGTAAGGTATAAAGCCATGTGAGCTGTCCAGTATGTACCACACAACAGAGTAGTACTACACTGTAGGTAAACAAGATACCTTGTGGAGTTCCCCTTTTCCCAGGGCTGTGTTGATGTTTTGGGGGCAGTAAGCCTCTTCTAGAGTTCTTCTGGCTGCTGGCTGGTCCTGCTCATCGCTAAAGGAAGCCACTAATCTTGAGAGGGCCCTCCATATGGACGAGGCAAGGTCAGTGAAACGAGCACTTTCCTGTTTAAAAAAAGAGAAAGCAGTGGGGTAGCATTAAAAATGTTTTTAAAAAATGAGAAAAACGGCCAAAATAATAAGACTTTCCAATGTGAAATTCGGTGTTGGAAGATCAGGTTAAGGAAGCTAGAAAACAGAGGCATCATCTTACTACCATGATGTCATTTTTTTTACAATTGAAAGCCTTATTATTAATTTTTTTACAGCAAGTACATTGCAACTAGACCAATAACATCCTGTCCGTCTCTCTGTTCATCCAAGTTGTCCTATACTTTTTAAAATGATCATGAGATTGAACACGTTGCATTTCTTTTTTCCTTATGCAAACTTTTTGTTCCAAGATTTCTTTGTTCCAACACGTCCAGATTAAAATAAAAAATATATATATTTTCATAATTTTTCTTTTTAAAAGGATTGTGCAGCCTTGGCAGAAGTTTCTGTGCTCTCAGTGCTTTCTAGTTCATTTGTTTGCCACCACTGTATTTCTCACTCACAATGTGCCACTCTCAAAGCCTTTTTGTTTCTGTGTATTTAACAAATTTTAGCTTCTATGAGCGAGGAAGTGACTTTGAGACGGAGAAGGAAATTAGGAGAGAAAGAAGGGAAAAGAAAAATGTCATGTCAAATTTCCTTTACTGTACATTATCCACAGATGGATCCTCATAAATATTTATCCACAAATAAAAAAAATATTAAATAAACATTCCTTATTCAGCAAAAAAACTAAAATGACTATCAAATCTCAACTGACTGCCTCGGTCACCTTGGTAAGGAGTGACATGATGGTTTCTTCATCCCCAAACATGAAAGGTGTCTTGCTGCAGAGGTGAACGTGGTAGCCCAGTGCTGCCTTTGCCTGGAAGGACAAGACGTGGCGCCTGGAAGGGAGAGAAAGGAAACTGTTTAAACAAATAATCCGCTAGTGTCCATTTACTGGACACTACAAATTATTCTAAAACATAGTTTTGACTTGTGATACATTTTGAAGATGAAGTCTATTCATGACTCACTTGCTGCATATGTTGCTACAATGTCAATGCCTTATTTGAGAGTTGTAATTAAAAAAGATTTAGAGGCCTGCAGAAATCTAACTCTTGATTTTCAATAATAAATCAAAATACAAAATGCATACTATTTTCTTTATTCCCCTTTCCCTTGCAGATCCTGACTCCCGGGTTGGGCTCTAGACAATTTACTTTATCTTTTTATTGCAATTACTAAAAGTAACAATGTCTAAATATGAAGCTACTGAATTTAATGAACTGATATTAAGGAGCACAGAGGTGTCCCTCCACAAACGACCCTGTGGCTGCACAGTATTTGGTCAAATAAATTGCGTAACGATAGAAAAATACATGACATAACAGTGCATTCCACTGAAAAAAATCCCTTTCTATTCTCTAATAGAGGAACTTTGTTTCTGTCAAGTAATACTGAATGGGTCAAACAGTCAGAAGCGATGTAGCCTAATGTCCTGTCTGCCAAGTGCCAAGCTGAGTTCACAGGGCCTGGTCAGGCATGAGAGAGTGGAACCCCACTTCCTTGGCCCCATTAGCTTTACATAATTCAGCTATCACAGCCTAACTAGATGGTTGAGCACCGGGGCAGAGCTGGGCTAGTGCTGACAGCATATGAAAGTGAGAAAAGAAGGTAAAGAGTATGGGAGAGAACAAAAAGAAGAAGAGACAAATGGAAATGGAGAGGGAAAGAAAGGGAGATGTACAAAGGAGGAGAGAAAAAAGCCTAAAAAAAAATTGTAGATTATGTTCAAAAATGTAAAAGACTACAGCACACAGGGTCAGTATAGAGACTATAGATAATAACTAGTGTGCCTTATACAGGTGGGCTATCAGGGAGGAAAACAGGTGAGGTGCTGCCCAAAAGCCTGGACACGTCAGCTATTCTCTCTGGGAGAGAGTGTACTATATGGCGTATGGGCATGATAAGTTGAGTGCTAAGAATGTGATTATGGCTCAGTGGTAATTGCAATGCTGCATACCTGCACCTGACCCCAGAAACTAGGCCCTCTGCTTCTAGGCCAAGTAGCACCCATTAATAGAGACTAGGACAGATGCTTTTTACTGCTTTTCAGAGCATCTGAGAGGTAGGCAGATGTCCTCTGCTCACTGTATGATCGCTTTTAGTAGATCTCTGCCTAGCTGTACCAATCACAACAAGAGTGAAATCCTTTCACCGAAAGCTCCTAAGAGTGCTGTCCAAAAAATGCATACATATATATAATAGGTTCCCATGATGGAAATTAAAGCTCTAACCTTGGCATCATTATGATGAGCACTTATGGTAATGTAGGGTTATGAGATGTAAGTGTGAGTGGAAAAATGAAAAGATGTAATGAAAGCGATGACATTTTGTTTAGATTCTTATGTGAAATGTGAAAAAAAGTGTAAATGGCGCCAGAGAATTGTGAATATTAAGCCATCAAAACCTATGATGAGACATGACAGGTCACACTTGTAAAGGCTTTTCCTAGTATGGAGTAGAATATTTAATTAGCATTGGATGGTAATATCAGGATGTCAATATTTTTACACAGATACACAAATGTAAGTTTATAAATATAAATATAATATATGAAATGGTATACTGACGGATATACTGTACGTGGTAGAGTTAATGGGGATTACAGAGTCTGGGAACATAGATTTGCGACATCCTAATCTGATCATGAGCTTGATCTAAGCTTTTAATTGTGATCAATACAGTATACAGGCCTAAGTGTTCATTAACGCTGTCCTACCCGGGGGGTAAATTGAGCATGGCCGCCTTTGAGGAGGTGGTCTTGATGGTGAGTACTGGCAGCTGAGACTGCAGGCTTGTCCAGGAGTAGGCCTGGGCGATGAGAACGGCAGACATACATGCTGTGGACATTTCCTTTTCTATGACGTGTTGGAGAGTGGAGAAAAATGTGTACTGGTCAAACACCACAGTGAAATATCACAAACATAGGAGGTCATATTCATGGAATGTTCATAAGTGTTTTGATGAATATTTGCATAGACTGTATATTCCAAATAAGTTCTAGTATATGGTTTGTGCATACTTAGATAGAGAGTAGAGAGTGTACAAATAGGTCTGCTCCTTCAGCAGTGTCACGGATTTATCAATACACAGTACAGTAGTTAGGCTACAGAGATTTCAAAGCCAATGTTAGGGCCATAGATTTATTCAGTCAGATAAAGGATCAATGAGTTAGGCAGACCAGATTAACATATTCAATTGAACAACCCCTCTGCCTCTGCACTCCCACTGCTACTAGGGGATGGAGAGAATAGGTGGCAGGTTAACAAGGGGCATACATTTTGGTCATTTAGCTTACAAAGGGGGCTGTCATCCCCCATCATACCCCCTCATATTGCCTTCTGGCCTTACATTACATGCATCAGAAAATCCTTTTGTTTCCGAGTATCAAGGTAAGTGTGTGTGTTTGTGCGTGTGTAGATAAATCCTTACTCTCCTCAGCGGCATCTGCCCAGAGAAGCAGAGCAGAGAAGCTGATCAGGATCTGGGTAGGTTGCAGGCTGTCCACATACAGGTAGTGATTGCCTCTCACCTCTGGACACTGGTGGGGGGGGGGAGAGACAGAGACACACACATACACACTGGTATTACTTATCAGTATGGAAGCAGACAAGTAAAAAGACAAGCGAAAGAGAGAAAGAGCAGAAAGCTGTTGGGAGGACTGATGATAAACTGATAGAAGGGTGGCTTAGTTCAAGAGAAGGTGGGGGAAAAACAAAAAGGAAGAGAGGGAAAGAAGGGGAGGTAAGTGGAGGCAATAAGAAGATATAGAAAAGAGCTGAGTGAGTTAAGGAAGCTTTTAAGGTGGTACCTACATAGGAGAGGCCATTGACAGTCAATTTAGTAATGTAAGAAAAAGCCTCCAGTGAGAAAGACGGCAAGAGAGGCAAAGCAGGAGACCAAAAGATGTGCAGAAAAGAACAGATAGAGAACAAGAGAAGAGGGAGAGAACGCATACGTGTCCAGAGTGACAAGCAGACTCAGCAGTCTATAAACACAGACGTGCAAACACACATACACTTACACGTAGATCTACAAAAACCTGCGCTACACACATACGCACTGTTACTACTTTCTTTCACATGACTGCTTTTACGCTTTTGACACTAAATCATGCTAAATTTCTGTTTTCCTGGCACCAGTGAAGCAGATTACGGTTACATTTAGAATTTACTCTAACATCCTCCTCATTACTTACAAAGCTTTGCAAAGCTTACAATCTCTAGATATCCTTAAATTGCTGATCCTTCAGGAAGCTGCATCTTTTCCTCAAATAAATTACCTGTGCCTAGAGCCTACTGTTCTCTATTATTATATTATATATATTATTACTACTCTTTATACACAGCTTCTCTCCATTAATGGTGCTGTAGTAAATAATGTAGGTGCTCTGTATATATTTAAAGCTTGTGAAGCTTAGAGGTTTGCCAGACACACATCAGTTATCTGCGGGCGTCCATGTTTTCTCGAGCCGACGCAAATGGATGCATTTACATTGGAAATCGGGAATACCGACACGGAATTATCGATTTCCGACTTGCAATGGACTGCAGCATATGTACAGAGTAAGGTTAAAACACACATTTTATGCTAATTATTTGGGCTTGTGTGTGTTTCTGTGTGTTTGCATGTGTGTACTTCAGGGCTAGCTACAGTAGACGTCACAGGGAGGGATCCAGTAAGGTGTGTTGATGACCCAGTAGAGTTGGTGCTTGATGTAGTTTTGGACAAGACGGTGCTCTGCAGAACACAACAGTAAAATGAATAACAATATATCCAATACTAACAAATAGCATTAATGTGTCAAAACCACATGTGGGAAAATAAATGTAAAGTTTAGAAAATATCCGCACAGGAGACCAAAGATGTAGAAATAAGTCACTGGGTTCTTTTTATGATAAATCCTTTACCTTAAAATGTGATTTCTTGATATGATGTGGGTAGATTGGCGTTTTATGAAACACCAAGAGTTTCCTGGAAGAAAATGACAAATAAATGCAAGTTATTTTTGATCTTAGTTCTTACAAAATCAATTATAATCTTTACCACATCATTTTTAGACCCTTGAACCATCTTTTTCTCACAACTGTCTATGTTTATCTATTGGTACAATATATTTGCAGTACATAAGTACATATCTGTGTATGCGTGTGTTTGTCTCACTGAAAGCATTTAGCAAAGTCATTCAGGTCCATCCAGGTCTCCTGCAGGAGGGGTTTGACAGGAGCCGAGGGTTCCTCAGTTACAGACTTTTCCATTGCAGTTTTGGGTCGATCTGGAAGCGAGATTCATTGATGATTAATTTAGTTATTTAGAAACAGTTTTGTTGGGTTGGACATTGAGTTAGAGATAGTAGAGATATGGATTGCAAAGTACTTTAATTAATATCAGTCATTACTGTTAAAACAACTCTGCAGCATCCTAATATAGGCAAAACATGTCCTAATCAAGCTAGTAGCATGAGAGTTAAATGGTGCTTTTCATGCCACACTTAATAAAAAATAGATTTAGAATTGCCTGTGAAATCTTCCATTTCAAAATGCTGCAAGCAACAAAATGCTTTTCCTCTTGTGACTCATAGCAAGTTATCCTAGATTCAAATCATTATCTTAAACACAGTGAGCCGAATTGGCCAAACTCCCACATAATGGCATAGTGTAAGCGCACATGCACATCCATACTCCCACTCACTGACTCCCACTTTCTCAATGCATGCAGAGAAAGTCATAGACATGTGCACACAGCCACACTCTACATGAAAAAAACAAAAAAAACACACACATGCACACATGCACACATACACTTAGTTGCTCTGCCCCCAGGCTCTTCTCAAAGCGAGAAGTCTGATCAGAAAGCTGAGGCGGCGAGGGCCAGTGTCTCTGCTGCTGAGCAATGGTGGTCCGCTAACTCAAACTGCAGGTGTTACTAAGCAACTAAACGGGGGCAGAGAGAAGGCAGGGAACTGGCTTGTCATAAGGTGTAATTTCAGTCCCATCTTCTTCAAAGTGTCTTGGCCAACCGAGGAGAGAAAGATGGAAGGAGTGGAGGCGAGAAATGGAAGTATTTCTAATCATATTAACTGGACTATGCGGCACATGTGCTGTTCAAGTCGACCAATAATGAACACCTTCACTACGTTCACAACTTCGAATAAAACAGAATTAATAATCCTAATATTTGACCTCAGATAAGGCAGTCTTGTGTACAGATACAATACAGAATATTTTCGGCATGAATGAACAGCCCAGCATTGCAAAAGGAACAGCTTTTACCATTTGATATGTCATCAATGTCCTTCTTCATGTCCTTTGCAGTAACCTTAGGGACAGAGAGGGAGAGGGAGAGAAAGAGAGGGGCATGAACAGTGATTTGCTGTTAGAGTAACATCGCCAGAGATTTGCCTCCGCCCTCTAGTGATTCCATGCCAGCTGTGGTGTTGCGCCATTCTCGCCGAACACCACAGGACAAGGGACGCGGTTTAATGTGACAAGGCCTGCTCCTCTCCTGCTAAAAAAACACCACCAGGGAATACCAGCTCTGATGTACTTTGACAGTCAGTGACAGATGAGAAGTTATTGTGTTTTTAATGTTACCTCTCTTAGAGGGGAATTACTCAAAAGCTAGGATTTCATGATTGTCTGCCAATCAGAATAAAGAAATATAGCTAATGAGTCATTATTAAATCCTTCAAATACCACATACTTCTGTCAAGAGCAAGGCACAAAATGATGTGATCAGGAAAAGGGCATCACTCCACCAGGTTCCTTCATTTGAAGTTTTTTTCTTTTTGAGATAATGTAAAGTTTACTCAGCTTTGAGTAAGAATTATGGCTTTGTGTCGTGTAACTTCAGAGCAATCCCAGCCAATACACTCTGGGTGAGTCAGAGTGAGTGCGTTTGTTTGTGAGTCACCACACATTTGAATAAGTACCCTGAGGCCCAGACAGACGGAAGGAGGCATCGTGATTGGGAGGTACACTTGACCTCCTCGCCACCACTATAGCAACAATTCCACAGCAACCACAAATGTAAATGTGTGTGTTGACAAAAATGTGTTTAAAACTTTAGCTCTAAGGCATTGTATATCCCATCCACCCACAGCATGCTATTTATTAGATTGCTTACCTGTGCACAGTTAGAGGACATTCAGGCTGATAAATATTACCCACAAAGCACTTGGGATTTTATGCTGCTACTTTTGGAGCAGAAGCCATTTTGTTTTCTGTGATCAAATCACAGCTATGGGCTGATGGGTTGACGAAGGCACATTTCTATAAATCCACACTTTATGGGGTTTTATTTTCCACAGCCAGCGTAAAGTCTTTGCTCTTCAAGAAACACTCTCCATATATCACATTTTTCACTGAAGTGTACCCCAGTTCATACATAAAAAATACAAAAATACAATTAAGTTAAATATCTCTTTGTAGCTTTTGACAGTTAGTTCACAGTTAAACCAGTATCTGATTATTTTATCCACACTAATGTTGAGTGAGTAGGCCATTGAGGGTTTTAGGGACAGCATGTAACGCGACCTTCCTATATTTTAGGAGTTAGGCACAGAGGTTGATACTCTTGGCCAGTGCTGACAGAAACAGAGGGAGGGGTCAAAACAAAAAAAAACCTTCTCACTTGATGTACAGTCCCCTCAGCACGTGACCCACCACATGCCTGCGAAGAGCGGGAACACACACCGAGTAAAAATGTGGCACACATACACAGAGCAATCCACACGAGTGCCTGTGCACATGCACATCAAACCCAAATGACACATCAAATTAGTGTGTCCATACTTCCCTAGCCTAACCGCTCTATAACTGGTCACAGTTACACAAGAGGGCGATTAATATGAACTCTATTTTTTCTCTGTATGCTAGGAGTGAAGTGTAATAATGAACCCCCCAGGAGACGCAGACACTGATGGCTCACCATCTAATTGCACTGCTTTTTTCATCAGCACAGTACACGACCTCTCCCTGTATGAAACCCACGCAACCCGTTCACCACCACCCGGCACACAACAGAGGTTCTCTTTTCCCATCTGGCTGTGTTTGCTGCTCTGCTTTCATCTCTCCCTGTCCAACTGTCCCTTTATCCCTATTTTTCAGTCCCCCTCCTTTCTTATTCTGTGTAGTTGTACCCCTTCTTTACTCCTCTCTATCATTGCTTCTACTCTCATCTCTCTGTCTGTCTCTCTCTGGTGCTGCCCGCCCTCATCTGCCTTCCCTCGCTGGTTCTGTCTTTAGTGCACAAGTGCCCCTGGTCAGTGGTGGCCTGGCTGGGAGACAACAGAAGTGACTTTGAGAGTGGGGATGGCAGCCTTGTTGTCACTGACACACAGAGCTACTCTGATGAGCATTCAACTGCATACTTACAGGGGCAGACAGTGGGGGAAGACTGAAAATAGGAAATATCATACAGCTGCTGCTATCTTAGTTGTTGGACAACAAGCATTACGCTGAGCTGCACAGATCCTTATATCGCTTTACATAAATGCCTTGGGTATCCACAATTTACTGAGGTTATTTTGTTCAACAACAAGATGCTCTTTAAAATGTCAAACACACACGCCAAATATATAAATCACCTCTGTGCCCCAGCAGACAGTAGTTTCTCTGTACCTCTATTTTGTCTTTTGTGCCGTTTGGTGAGTCAGTGGTGACTTCAGCTGCATCAGGCTGGAGGCCTTCTCGGTGTTCGCTCTCCTCTCTCTCAGCAATGGACACCAGAGGGGATCCATGGGAACGTTTCCTCTGAGAGCTCTCCTTGGCATCTCTGTTATGTGGACACACAGCACATGCATGCATCATATCATAATCACAACAAACACGTATCTCATCACATGGTAACACATTTAGAAGCAATACATCATATCATCTACAAACGAGTCATGCATGTCACATAATAGACCTCAAATGAAACCAGAACAACATAACAGTGTAACATCGTAACACTGCTTTGATATGTGATTTTTTTTTTGTTAAACAATGTAGGCAAACATTTCTTTAAGCGGGTCTAGTAATAGTTAAGTGGGAAAAATCAATCTTTATAACATTGTAGGCTTCTGTATGCTAGTTTGATTTATTCAACTGCTACCTGTAAATCATTGCGCTGTTGCAGGGAGAACTGGGGAAGAGATAGAGGTAGAGTACGAGGATGAGGAAAAGACTAATGAGATCATGATAATGTTCATTTTTGATCCCCAGATGGAGGCTGTTTTCCTGCTTTGCTTTCTCTACAGTGAGGTCACAGTGAAGGTTAGCTAGTATAGAAAAGTGAAATACTCTTTAAACAATATAGTTAAATTAGCAGAAGAGCCGGACAACAGTTTTAGATCATTTAGGTGTACTCACAACTCAGGGATCGGGCCAACGCTACTCTTGACATTGTAGGAGAGAAAAGGGCTGGCAACCTCAATGAACTGTTCTGGTTTTGACAAAGGAAGCACTACGAAAAGAAAAAAGGGAAGAGAAAAAAAAGTCTCGCACATCATGCCAGCACTACTTTTTTTACACTCTGACTCTTTTTACTGCATTTTTTGTTTCACCCACAGATGAGCTGATGTCAGATATGCCTGAGCCAGCAGCTATTTTCATTACAGAAATAGTTAAGCTATCCTCCTCCTTTTTTCATTTCAGCATGCGATACTGTATGCCCTCTGTACAGCGGGTTCTGAATATCCTGCATTAACACTTACTCTCCTTTCTAGTCATATTTATTTATGAAATTCACCTACACACTATCACATAATTTGTGCTTTTCTATTTATTTGAAATCCTCCCACTGCATCCTACTCCTGGTTTCACCCTCTCTAGGATTGTTTTTTTTTCCAAACTTCATTTTCATTTCCGGCCTCCTTCTCTGTCTCTCACGCACTTTGTGGTTCATCGGTGACCGTGATCTCCTTCCGCCGGCGGATGAGTTTCCATTGGGGTACAGGTGGATGTTTGGGTGGTGCCTCCAGCGGGCATGCCCTGGTTCTTGTCAACAGGACAATGTGGCTGTACAGCAAGGAGAGACCGCACTGACGAAGAAACTCTGAGGAATTAGCCTGTGTACCCGCATATAGACAAATGCACAGAAATAAACAGACATGCAATACTTACTCATGAACATACATAAATGCAGTTTAAAACATATTCTCCCATACTGAGAATTACTGTCACCTGTAACCAACTACAGAAGAATCAAATCTGTAGAAGGGATTCTGACCAAGGATCAGAGACTGAAGGTGATAGAACACCTCCAACAAAAGAAACTCCTGTCAAATAATCATCCTTAGCATAGATGTAAATAATAAATCAAGCGAAGCCTGTTGAGGCGAGGCATCCAAATAGAACACACCATGCCCCCAGGTCACAAGCACTGTTATGTTTCATCTCCACCACCCACTGTTACTTTCTCAATTACATTTTTCACATTACTGTTCTAAATCACAGAGGTGATTAAGACGGTATATATTTTTAAAAGCACTGAAACAATTATATACATGTTTTCACATAGTAACGTGAGAGTTAATGTAATTCAATTTCCCCATTTAAAAATTATTCTGTCACTTATTTGAATCCATATTGGTCAACACAAAAATGAGCGAGAATGTCTCCATGAAGGTTAAACCTTAAAGATGCTTTATATGAGATTGGGAACATTTTGATTGCTCCAACAGCTCTAAACATTGTGACGCCTCAGCCGCTAACGTAATTAATGGTGCTAACAGCCCTAATAGTTCAAACTACAGCAAACATGCTGACAGAGCTAACAGTGTTCACCTGTAGGATAACTGGAAGATTGAGTGCTGGGCTTCCGTGATAAAGCTGTGGGTCAGGTCGCCGTTATCAGCTGTAGACACCATATGCAAGCAGTTCAGAGCGGTGGCCGGGAGCTAGCCAGTGGGGCACGCTCACATGTACAATCATGCACTAGGAGCATGTTTGATCTCCCTCGACACATCTTTAAAATGCTCATGGAGACATTCTGGAAAGATTGCATCTAGACTATGTAGTATTTGCATCACAATGTGAATCTCTCTACTGTAGGCGTCCAAATCTGTAATGAGAATCTGAGTGCAATCTACAGTAGGTGAAATCTTATTTTCATTGATGCAAATGCTTCTCGTTGCAGCGTGGCTGATGTACAAAACCTGCATTGAATGAGAATGTGTATGCATAGCTAGCGAGAGAGGAGGAATAGAGAAAAAGACAAACCATTTGTCCAAACCCAAAGGAGTTGTTATGTGGCTGTAATGGGTAGTAGCTGGCACACACCACTACCTCGGGGGTACCTGAGAAATGCACACAAAGAAGACTGACATTCAAAAGCAGGTAAGTATCAGAATATGCAAACTCACAGTAACACACAAACACACACACTCCAACATGGACACCCATGCAAAATGACTGTAAACCCTGGACTGCATCAGTGCAAAGTAGATTTAACCAAGACACTGACATGATTGACTGACTGATTCAACATATTGATAAAACAAACAAAATTAAACAGATTTTACACTTCCAAATCGATGTAAAGTGTAACCCTGGAGATGTGAAAGCACTGTTGGCCTCCACATGTATAAATAAGGCAACAGGAGAGTATCTAGGTTATCTATGGATGGCCCTGCCCCCCATGCATCTCGGAGTATGGTATAAGAAGCACATGAGCCAGGGGACATGGAAAATCAATTTGAAGGACCATAGTGAAGAGAGATTGGAGCACTGCTACACTAATATAAAGGCTACACATTAACAATTGAACAGAGAAGTGGTTCTCATTCTGCATTTCAATTTATGCATTTCAATTTATACATATACTACAGAGGGCACCAAAAAGAGAGAGAGAGAAAGAATGTTAAGGGATTTTTTGTGTTTGCATGCTTGTATGTGAGCACCATGTATTGCATGTCCCTAAAGGATAAATGTTCTGTGAAGTAATATTACTTTGTGCATGCATGGCATTACAATATGTTAGTAATACCCAACACTTTCATTATTGTAAACATATGGAATTGTAGAAGAGACCAAGTAACAAATTACTGGCAGAGAGAGCAGGTGGGTAAATATCAAAGCAAGAGGGAGGGAATTTAATTAGTACTGCGGCCCACTCATGGCAATGTGAATATGTTGTTATACTTAATTCTTCCTTGAATTAATTGTACAGCCTTTAAAACAGCCTTTACTGTATATTTCATGACCTGAAACAACTCCAAGCCACACACTCTTTTCTGAGGACACGTTTCAATCCTGCCTTCATCACATCAACCATATTCCACTTGTAAAGGCTCTTCTGCCCTGAGGGAACACCAAATAATTCACCCTGCCACTGCTCCCTCTGCTGGTTTATTTATAGTCCACCATACACGCATTAACCCTCCCTGCGCTACATAATACATGGACTTTGGAAAACAGGAAGTGATGCTTGAAACAACAGGAAAGAGGCAGAGGGGCAATAGCTGGAAATTGAGGTAAGTTGCAGGATGGCACGATAGTGACCAACGGCCTGGAGTCCTAAAGTAAATCACCAAGCAATACTATAAATGTTAAAAGGTTTAAGGGTAATTACTGCTATAAGAGAATTGAATCATTGATAAGCTTGAGTTTTTGCAGGACAATGAAATATTCATCGTCATGCACCATAGAAGTTGAATTATGGATGCAGAGGGAGAAAAATGGAGATTTACACACTGTGCATTCACACACATACTGTATACAAATATGTAGTACAGTATTGCACATATACACAGACAATGGATGACTGATTTAATTGACTTAATTTAATGTCCAAGCAAAGTGTGTTATTGAAGTGTATGTTTCCGGGTATGCACGTGTGCATATTTATTTGCCTTTCTGTGTTTGTATGTCTTTATATGTGTGTGTGTGTGTGTGTGTGTGTCTGTTCACACTTCAGACCTTTACTTGTCTCTGGCTCGGTCATCTCACTCTTGCTTTCATTACAGATGGAACGTCTCCCTGCAGCTGGATCTGCAGTCTGAGACTTTCTCTCCGGCAAACTCTCATCTGGGTGTGTAAATATGGGAATGGTGTCTTGTAAGAAATCCCACGTTTTTCCCAGGTTTACAGACCTGAGAGGAAGTTAAAGAAACTAGGTTACAGGCTAAAAGGGATGACATTATTATAAAATCTAAAAAAAAACATTTTTATAAAAAATGTATGTCTGAGCTGGATTTGAAAACAGTAGGAGATGATGTAAATAAAATCCTATGCATGCATGTATGTGTATATGTGTGTGTGTGTGTGTGTGTGGGGGGGGGGGGGGTACATGCACATAAGACTGCAAACCCATGCGTCACGAATCAATCTGAAACACAAACACTGTCATGCTCAGTGTTTGTACGTATTGATAGACTCCCAAGGCGACCCACTAACAGCAGGTAACCTGCTGAGCAAGAGAAGAAAACACTCCCAGCTCCTCTCCAAAACACTGTTGCCCATTAAAGTTCCATCACAGACAGGATGAGATTCTCCACTCCATACTGCCTCTCCTCCCTCTTTATTAGACATTTTCTTGTTTCCATTTTAGACCTGAGCTGTTTTCCCCTAAAGAGTGACTTTCCATATTATTGTAGACAAATACACTTCTCTCTCTCCCTCTTTGTTCCAGTATACTTTACAAATCGTTAGACTGTGCGAGTGCATTTAATGCCACAGCCTTTATTGTGATAAAACTGAGGATAGTCAGTTTAATTCTCACAAGCATTCTATTAACAAAGGCACAATTATGGGGGACACTTATGTTAACATTTAGAACAAGTTGCAGAAGACAGCAGTACAAGAGCGGAGTAGACCAATGAGGACCTTACTTTATCGGACAGATTTCTGGGATCCAGCCAGTGAGGGTGTGGATAAAGGTGAACTCACCCATCTCTCCGTAGACCTCAGACACTACACTGAGAAACACACAAGGAACGGTTTAAAATAAGAAAAGACAACCGTGCAAGAAACAATTCAAACAACACATTGTGGCATTTGCAGTGCTCTCAAATGGAACTTGTGAGGTCACGGTTTCAACATGTGAAATAGCAAATATGCTTTACACTCAAGTGATAGAACTCATGACAAAGATGTTGCATAGCAACCCACAATAAAAATGGACGTCCCTCTCTCTTGTTTACTGTCTTTATTTTAGCATAATTAGAAGGAATGACACCACAATAAAGATCACTAAGGTATCTGACAACTGATTTTGAGGAGTGTATGTCTGCATCCTTGGACACAATTCAAAGTCCAACCGATGGCTGCAACAGCTCTGATTGGTCCACAGTCATAATACCCGTGCAAGTGAAATCAACACAACTTGATCAGTAATGCCACAGCCCATACTCACTTCAGAAATGCTACTCAGCACCAAATGATGGAGCCCTCAAATATATATTTTTAACAAAAAAAAGACTAGTGCGAGTCCCAGCAGACACATGGGCAAAGTTTGGTACTAGTTCAGTATGAAGCACTTTCACTATGACTCATAAATAATTCAGAAGAAGAAAGGCTCCTTTGTTTCCTGTCTTGGATGAAACATTAATGTCCCGATCTTATGTGGACACAGCCACCTTTACACACGCCACGTTGCCCCATCATAGACACACACAGTGTCAGTCTGTCACCAAATTCGAGACAGCCCAAGGCAGAGATTAGGTCAGGTGAAGGTTTGGCTTAGTCAGCAAAACTCACTCTGTGGGTGTTCTTGTGTAGGAGTGTGAGCTTGAAATAGTTCAGCTCACTCTGTAAGGTTCAACATGCACATACGTGTAATCCAGGATATTAACATCCTCAATCCCAATTTGTTTTGAAAATTCTCCTTCAGTAACTTTAAAGTAGAGCGTACTCTGTTAAGCATGTTAACATAGAGACCCGCATTTAAAAAGGTGCTTGATACGACATTTGGAGCCGTGAGCTAGCCAGTGGGGCACGCTCACGTGCACATACATGTACTTAAAGCATGCACCACTGGCCCGTCACAAAGCAAGGAGAGGTTCATTCTCTGCACAGGTAGACATTACTCATCTGTATCTTCACATAGAAAGTACACATTTTGTATCTTCAAAAACACTGATCTTGACTAGATTTTAAAATAAATCTCTGTGGCTTTCATTAATGTCTTTGAATTGGAAGGGTCAAAATATCGTTAAAAATCAGTTAGTAAATGACATTTTGTTCATGCGAATCACAGAGGAATCACTGCACCATAATTATTTGGAAATTTGGCAATAGCATCACCCTGTATTCTACTTTACTTAGTGTACAGTGTTAGTATACAGAGTAAGTACGCATAGTGTGTGTTTTATTTTTTACAGTGGTCTGATTAGGGTCAGGCTGCATTGCGTAAACATACTTGGAATAAGCTTGAGTCTTTTCTTCAGCCCTCTTACTTAAGACTATTATTAGGGTTTCCCAACTCCTTATGGCAGTAGTAAGATATTTATGTATGTTTCAGCTGGAATGTACAGTCACTCACTTTGTGTTGGCCACTTTAATAAGAGCCTTGGCTAACAACATTGGCCACAGCTCTGACTGACAGGTGGAGACAGGAAGAAGGAGGTTGTTTTCTTCATCAAATGGCATCGAATCATCTATTGTTATCTTCCTCCAGCAACCCTAAAAGCAAGGGAGAAAGACACAGTGAGTGAACGTATGGCAAAACAATCAATGCACATCAAATAGTAGTTCTAAGAACGTTTTGTTCTCCAGAATGGAGCATTGCCTTCAGGACGAGTACTGAAGTAACACTGGCATCGGCTGGTTAGCTATCAGCTGATTCATCCATGCGTACTATCATCGTCTCATTGACAGCTATCAGCTGACTAGTAACATCCAATAACAATCATACAAGTGTACTACGTAGCCTTCCCAACCTTATGATTCAAACTTTTATTTGCCAATACATGAATGCCAATACTGATCGCAAAGGCAGCTCCCTCAAACACCCCAAACCCCTCCAAATGTGCTAAGATTTTGGTAGTTATCTCTCTACTAGGATCCAATTCACGCAGGCTAACACGTTTCACTGATTGTTTAGTATAGTTTGTTATATCCAGATTCCTTCCAAATTTAACTTTATAACCATTTGCATGTAAAAGTCTTTACCAAAAGTCAGTAGATGGTGTTGTGGAATACAACTAGATTTAAAAGGTAATAAGAGGAGCTTAACCTCAAACTCTCTGATCCATTGGCCTCACATTCCAACACCTCTCCTAGCATTAGCTACCTTATGCTTGCATATCCTGTTTGGTGTCAGAGCTTGTTACATGCTGTCTGTGGAGTGGTCTGTCTACTGGCCATCTGGGGCAGTTTCACACTGCTTGTAGGAAGAAGCAGCACAAGCAAGTGATAATCTGACTGACTGTTCACAGCTGTGCCTCTCCTTATCTATCAAAGCAGGACTAGATAGAGTGTGGGCGAGCACACTTTCCTTTTCTTGCTTGTTCTTCCACGTTTTTGTCGAGCCATCACCTCGAGGAGGAGCTCCATGTGTTTGCAGATTGGGTAAACTCAAAGGGGGAAAGAGGAAGAAAAGCAGGAATGGAGAGACAGAGTTGTAGGACTGTGAAAAATAAGGTGACAAAATGAGAATGGAATGGATATTCACAGCGGCGTGAAGGAGAAAAAAAAAATCAGTGAGGAACAATATATAATCGTATGAGCAGGGGAGAAAACGAGTATCCAGAAACAGGCGAGGAAATGGGAGGGGCTGTTGGGGGCTGGGTGCTTAATGCCATCCCAACAACCATCTGTTAGCGTGCTATGGTTGGCACGGGGACTGCTGCCTACAACCGTGTCATGCTTGTTTGTCAAGGCAGTCAAGAGTCACAGTGGTACAGAACACAATCATTTTTAGCTCTGTCTTTTTTCTCTCTCTCGCTGACCCAAATTGTTGTGCTGGAAGAAGTTCCCTGTCTGAAAGGACACATTGATGTATTATCCCCTACTTAGAGATCTGTGGCAAGCAACACACATATTGAAACTCACAGGCCAGCGACTTAAAGCTGTATCACAATGCAATGAAGAGCTTTATTTAAATGAGAAAAAGAATCATTACAATTGCATATAATCAATATGATTGACATTGCAGTGTACAAATCCCTCTCAGGGTTGTGCCCTCTCTCATGGTCTTACTAGGCATATATACCCAACTTGAGCCTTGCTCTCTGAGAAGCAGTTAACTCCGGTAAAACCTTATCTATCTATTCATCAGGGGTTATATGAAGCCCGGCCACTTTTGGCACAGTAGTGAGACTGATTGATTTGAGCTCTGAGTTTCTCATCCCTTCCCCCATCCATCCCTCAGTCCATCCCCATCCCCCTTGCATCTGCTGCATCCTATGTGGTTTGGTCTTCTGAACATTACAATGCAATGCAATTTCATGTCATCCATTGCCTCAAATGTGCCTCTGAAAATGTCTGATTAACAAATTCAGGTATTGTGAAGCATTGACTTCATCTGCAATGATATCACCATTTTTGAGTTACCTACAACGACATTTTAAAAGACTATGTGAGAATGGGTGTTTGTGTGCATGCGTGTCACAGGCTCACCATCCAATAGAGTCTGACCACGTATTTCCCATAGTTGTTGTAGAGAGGCACATGACCTTTCGCCACCTTACACAGCGAGTAGATGTGCTCCCAAGGTCTCCAACAATCATGTTCTGTATTTGTGCGGTTATGCAGCGTCCAAACAATACAGATCTCACTGATGACCCACCTCATCAGCTTGAGCGAAGATGGAGGAGAGAAGGGAGACAAAATAAATCATGAGTTTAACAAATACCGAACAATCTTTAAATCTATTACCCGAATCCTCAATTATCTGATCCATCATTTACAAAATCAATAGGGCATGGCATTACCCCAGCCTAATTCATTTCTGTCAATCAAACGTTACCCTGTCTGACATCTGAATTACACCATCCAAGTGCTGATCAATACTGTTTACCAAAAAGTCATTGCAATCTTTCATAGAAAAGTAGAAAACAATAGTTGACACTAACCTCACTGCAAATCAGATGATCATTGGGGGAGATTAGGTCAAAGGTCACTTGATTTTCAACAACGGTGAGACTCTAAAATAAAGCACATCATTGTTTTTATTGAAGGCACAGACTGAAACATTCCCCTGAGAAGTTTAGCACCTTCACAGCCAGATGATTGACTGACAAACTCAAGTTCGGTGTGTGGCAGAATCTCTCCAAATCATTCACTGCATTAACACAGGGGTCAACCAGCTTTCAAAATATTTCTGTCATGCGTCACGTCTTCCAAATTGACATGAATATGTAACCTGCTTAGCACTTCTCTGCTCATCCCAGGTCCTAAACTGGTCTCACCTTGCCATGATACTCCCAAGACTGTGTCTGGGATGAATAATTCACTACCAAGTTAATAGACTCTACTAAGTTACAAATTAAAAATAAATTAATGGGTCAGATGATGGCAAGAGAGCTCAGCTGCAGGTCATCGTAGGTTGTGTTTTCTCCCATCATCACAGCAACTCTAAGTGAGAGCGAAACTTTACATTTTTTTTGACAATTAAAACTGGCTTTGTAAATACAGACTGGTATAGACTGATGAAGAGAGTGTTTCACAGTAGAGCTGACGCAGTGCCTGCATCTGCACGGCTGATTGCTTTTGTGATTAACTTGTGTTCCTCTTCTATGAAATTAAAGAAATGCTTTTGACATCTTGAGTGAAAAGGCAGCATGTGACCTGTCAAGGACTAATTCAAAAAGCAGGAAGCTTCCCGTAATTGCTCCATATAGCACTTAGAGGGGGGTAACTGAAAAGTGGAGCGATGCAATTAAACTTCATTGGAAGCAACTAGAGAGCAGATTTGCTTAACTACATTCCACACTGTGTGGCAAAGACATACACTTTGTAAATACATCTAATAGCTGCAAGACTTTTTTATCAGAAGATGAATCATTTAGTCTATGTAAATCCATGTAATCTTTTAGTCATTTAATCTACAAAATGGTAAATATAGACAAATGACCACAAAAGGCTATAGGAAGACAATATTGTCATAAAAGGGATTCTTTATTTCTGACAAACAATCCAAAATTCAACATAAATCAATTAAAAGTGATATGGGGAGAAAATAGCAGCTCTAAAGAAATCATACAGACAAATGTGTATTTTTGAATGGCAAATTATATTCACCATTACTTTATAAAAAAGTATAATCAATTTGTTATGTCATTTGAGATGAAATTATTTAATCACTTATAAGTGTACACCTGTATGACACATATTTAGCTACTGTTTATTATTGTCACATACATAGTGTGGTATACATCACAGTCCAAGCATAAAGCACTTTTATCATTATAAAGTGACATGGGATAACTGTCATTGTTCTAGCCAGAGACTAACCAGAAACCATATCATTAACATAGAAACATGAAGGTTACCTTGTTGACAATGAACTCTGTAGGACGCTTCCAGGAGTGCACTTTCATAGATGGAGGCAGTGAAATTTTTCCCTCAGGATCTTCAAAAAATGGCTGCAGACAAAAGCAAACAATAGTGAGTGTAATATACAGTACCAGTCAAAAGTTCGGACACACCTTCTCATTCAATGGTTTTTCTTTATTTTTATTTTTTTCTCCATTGTAGATTAATATTGAAGACATCCAAACTATGAAGGAACGCATATGGAATTATGTGGTAAACAAACAAATGCTCAACAAACCAGAATATGTTTTATATTTGAGATCCTTCAAAGTAGTTGAATGAGAAGGTGTGTCCAAACTTTTCACTGGTATTGTATAAAGTACAATGAAAAATAATCAACATAATGTCAGTCTTAAAGTGGATTTGAGGCAAAATATCCACTTTCCAATGCAGTGTAAAGTATATGTTGCTCATGGGAAATCAAATTATTTAAACTCCAGATTTACAGCATTGTGATTCTTGGTCGTCTTTCCGTCTTCAGCTCCTTTACTTGAGTCCCATTTCTCCTTGTTGACTTCTGCATCATTCCACTCAGGCCAAATGGGAAATCTGCATCTCCATAAACCTCCTAGGCTCTCAGAGGAAGTGGCTGCTAGGGACGCTGGTCTGAAATGATGACACACACACACTCTTAATGTTAATTTGTTCTTGGCTTCCCTTTTGTCAATATTTAGCAGCAAAACTAACCAGCTCAGTGGCAGAGATTCAGTCTGGAGTAAAACCACCAAATACTTGTTTACCCTCTCATTCTGGCTAGCTGTTTACATCTTTCTATTACATAACCCAGTGAAACCAGCCACAGTTCGAGGATGACGTCACGGCCGGCAGGCTTCCTGAATGCTAACATTAGCCGCTAGCTCACTCAGTTTATTGATGATGTGTTGCTCACGCTAACTACAGCTGGCCTTAATTAACGCTCATTACATCATTACCCAAACTCACTCAGTCTGTCGGTCGGATAAAGAGACTTTACTTAAGGAGGACTCCTTTTTCTTGGGCTGTGTCTTAGACATTGCACTAAGATCCGAACAAGTCGAGTAGCGTGCCAGAGGTGCATTTGTTTGGTTGTGCTCTTTAAGAGTTGACTCGTTGCTAAGCAACGTGGCTTCAATGTGGGCGGGGTCTAGAGCTGTTGCGTCACTTGTTTCTTTACAGTTTCTCATATACAGTCATTTATTTACAGATATACTGAAATTATAGCCTCAAACTGTGTTGTAGAGTTGATTCAATACCTTTCTGGAACCATTTTGATAAAAGTGTAACAGTAGAGTGTGCATTTTCCTGAAGGAAATGGTATTGGATTGCATTGTAGTGCCTCAAGGTGATGCACACACATATACTGTAACACTGACAACTGGAGCACAGTTTATAAGGAAATATAGGCAACACTCTGGATGAAAAGCAATCCATCACAATGCTGTCAAATTGCCAACTTTCTCTGAAATGCATGCTGAAATACGTTTTCAGTATTGGCACAGCATTAATGATTACACACAACACAACTGGCAAGCCACCATTGTATTCCTGGTCTGGAAAAACAGTTAGGTGTGTGAAAGAGCACAAGCTGCAGTGGTGAGAGCTCAGTGTCTGATGACTATCACACACTGTTTCTTGAGTGGAATCACATGGTCCTGTGTGTTTGTCTCTCTTTCTTTCTCTCTCTCTCTCCCTCTCTCTCACACACACATACAGTACTCATACTTTTCACACATACAAATTCATCTATTGTACACTGTGCCATAAGTTAATTTGAGGGAAACTTATCACCTTATTTTCTCCAACATTATGTAACTCAAATAGAAACAACTGTGCCAGTGCTTGCTCTGCACACTATACAGTGCTAAATTATGTACTGTAGAATCTGTTATGAAAGTCTTATTACAGCAATTGACCTAATCATTGGCTATTATTCTGTGCTTTTCATTAGGTTGACTAACATTTAGGACAGCTTTCAAATATAAATTAATGTTACCACTCGGCCATTCTTCAAATGCAGTCAGATTGATGTCTACTGTCATTCTGTAGTGTTCTGCAGCAGCACGGCAATACCAAAGCACTGCAATTGGAAATCTGTTCCAAGAACCGGCACCAAGCATTATTACTTGTGCAGCGTGCTAATAACTTAAGAAATGTGTTCATAGGAGTATAATCCCAGCTCAAATGGCTTGATCCAAGAAGTCTATGTGCTGGTAAAACAATTATACAATCTGAAACATTTGCTTGGGACATAAAATCCACACAGGGAAACAAAATGTTTTTCCTGTATTTTCCGACACCTCACAAAGCTTGTAGCTCAGAAGGTTATATGATTGAATAAATTATAAAGCATGTTGAGCAAAACCAACATTGTTCCAGTGTTTTGTTATATTATATATATATATATATATATATATAGATAGATGAACCCATTTAAATAAATTACATGAATACATTTCAACAGAGACAGCAAAAAACAATTGTTAAAATGTTTATTCCATTTTGGTCTTGTATATTCAACGTATTTTCACATGTAAACTTAATCTGAATGTTTAAAAAAATCCTTCATATTTCATTTGAACACTGATGTACAATATGGTGTTGTCCTCTGTCTGATTCTGTTTTTTTATCTAACCAATTGCATAATAAATGAACCAACATATAAAAAACAAACAAAAACAGACAAACCTTAAATCACATACATTTACATACGTGTGTCTCATATAATACCATTAATAGAGTTTTTTCTGAAAAAACTGTATTGTCTGCCGTGTCTTCGCAAATGTTTGAGTGAATAACAAAAAGTGTTCCCCTCTAACTAACATAAACTGTATTATGGCACATAACGTCAGAGAAAATATGGCATAAAGACAACAATTCATGACAGCAATAGGAGATACAATAACACTTTGATAATGCTTAACTTCATGGTCCGTTTGCTTATGTTTTATACAGTAGTCTAAAGAACAGCTGGAATCACAAACAGTGTGCTGTAAAAGAATGATTGTCATTAATGTCCATGTATGTGAATTGAAGAAATGCTTCAACACTGAACAATAAAGTGTCTTGTTTCCCAGGTAAATGTGGAATAACAAGGACACTGAAGGAGAATAGAGCAAATTGACAGAAATTAAGAGGCTACATGTTGTTTTCTAGCTTGTGTTTCACCAATTCCAGTTTAGCTTGCACCCCTCCTCAGACAAGGTTTGGTCCAGGGCTTTAAAGGCCGTCAGGTTAACAGGAGGAGCAGCAGCGTTAACGTGTGGCGCGCTAGGTGGGGTTTATAGTTGATGGTGGAATACACAATCAAGGAAATATGCACTGAGGAAAAAACAATAGTAAAGATGCTGTAGTTTAGCGGTGTGGGACTAAGAAGGAAACAGCTTGATAGAGACGGTGACATAAGCTGTGACAACATCAAGATAAAATTGGCCAGGAGAACTACGATGAAACACTTGGAGGTGCAGGTCAAACAAGCATCAGTGCAGAGAGGAGAAGATTCTGGAGCTTTGAAGACCCAAGAATTCATATTCCTCAGAGACGCCGCAGTAGAGGGCTGAGAGCCACAGGCCGGGTGATCGGGTTGGACCTCGCCAAAAGGGAGGCGGATGGCTAATTTGAATGGATTCAGTGTCAACAGCAGCCTGACTTGCTCTCAGCAGCCACAGTCTCCTGGTCCAGTTTGATCCGGTCTCCATTGCTCTCCTCATACGGCAAACCTTTGTCGTTTGCCAAGATACTCTCTACCAGGAAACGCGCTGCCTCGTCGACGTTGATGTTGTCCTAGGAAAAGGTCAAAACAGTCCGTCAGAGTGGTGATAAGACATTTTTTAAACATTATATTTATTGTTTTTTTTCCACATAAAAAGAACAGTTACTGTGAAGTCACTTGTTTATAAAAAATATTGTACATTTACACCTTAGTGACTATTCAGACACTAATCTGTTTCCTTGTTTCAGCTTGCCAAAGTACATTTAGTAGGAGGAATCACAGGCTTTTATGCATCTTTTCACTTTTCCACTTTATATGAGCCAGCCTGATAAAGCAACAGCTGAGAGACAGAGACGGTTGTCAGAGATCTGAAGCCAGCAGAGAAAAAGGTAAAAGAATTCCATTTGTTTTTGTCCTTCACACTGTCATCCCATGGGTTGAAGAAGTAATGATTATTAATGGCCATTCTCCGGGCTCTATAGTAACAAATATGTTTACAAAGAGGCCTGGGCATCCTGGGTAAAGGGGTAAAAATATATTTAAAAATTGCTTGTTGGAAATAAAATTATCGAGTTGCTAAAGACAAGAATTAAATTAGCAACACAAATCTAATTGCTTTTCAATTTAGAAAATAATTTAAAAATCTGGCAAGAAGCAACATGGTATATTATTTGCCCAAATTTACTGTCCCAATCTGTAAATTAATTGGAAGTGCATGTGAATACAATAACATGATTATGAGAACGGTCTATATCGCTTTTGATTTATTAATGAGTAGAGGGCATGCACCAATCAGAACCAGATGAACATCCTAATTAAATAGCCTTAGTTGTTAATTTCATTATAGCAAATGCTGATTAGGACCACAGAAATTTAACAGCACCTCAACTTTTAACAACCTGATCTTCCACAATCCATATCTGTTTATATATATATATATGTTTATTATGAATTATTATTTTGTACGACCTAAAGGAATTTGTTCTGTCACTTCAAACTGAAAGAAAGATTGGTACTCGCATCCAATCACACATTGTTGTAGGTTGAGTTTATAACCAGCGTGACAGGCACACAAAACAACAACACTTCATTGCACTCAGAAAAAGGCTTTGCACACATCTCTCACACACACACACACGCACACACACAAACAACATAGCTGCAGGGCCTAAGGACATTTGGAATGAGTTAACGAAGTTTACTCCTGCTGCCAAAATCCATCACAGCATTCCTCAAAATGGAAGTGTTTGTTTGCAAGCATCTTTGGGCTCATTTATTTTTTCTTAAAAAGGATAAGGATGTATTCGAAAAAGACACAAATGTGACGGCAAAAGGAGGTGAGGGAACACGTGAGGAGGCTTATCTCTGGAGTCTCATAGTTAAGAGGATGAACATTTGACTTTACAGTGATTCAAGCACTCATCAGACACAGCTGCATCTATCAAAGGGAAGTCATTTCTCACTGAGCATGAGGTGGCACACAAAGACTGCTGGCACCCTTTTGTTTGTGTCAGCCTTCGTGCTCTCACACACCTGATGATGAGTTTTACATTATTGCATCGAGATTTGCACATTCATCAGACACGCCTCCCAACGAAGACTAACAGCTGTGTAAACGCAATCAGTAGATTTACGAAGTACTGTGTATTTTTTGGTACTTGGACAGAGATTTCAAAAGCCATAGCTGCTACTACTACTACTACTACTACTACGTATCTTTTTTTTTTTTACAAAATATGTTTCATTTACAAAATGTGTTGATTTTTACACATTAAACTATCCAAAAGTATTTTGAATGAATGCAACCTATAATTGGTAAACCCTTGTCTAGACACAAATGGGCTTTAAAGCTCCGTAAAACACACTCCATCCAAACTCAAGAACAAGCGATGAATGCAGGCAATCAGCTCACAGCCGACTCTTTTACTTGCAGAGTAGAAGGTTTATAGTGTGGTGTTACTACTCCTACTTTAAGAAATGACATGAATACTCATTCCTTCATTGCAGACTAAACAGTCAATGTTAATTAACTCACTTCACAAAAGACTATTATACTCAAAAAGTACAAAAGTCTATTGTTAACATTTGAACACAGTAACACCAAAACTGTGACACCATGTCCAAAGTTTAGAAGAATCACAACCGAACATTATCTTTCAGAGCCCCACCGCTGTAACCTTCAAAGCTCTGGGCTACAACATCAGTCAATGTCATGCGGTACCGTACCCTACCAGCTGGCTAATACATGTCACTGGTTGGAAAGATAAATGTCCATAGCTGTTGTGCATGAATGGAAAAGACAGCAGGACAAAAAAGTGCAAATTTCAAACCGTCTCATTAACATAATGTAAAAAGACAACTTCAGTCATTTGGCAAAGCTTCAAAGATTTATAGTCTTAATTTAATTCTTATACCAATTATCTACAACCTGCCATTCCTAACACTGTATTTCGGATCAATAAAATACTAATTTGAATAACTGTTGAGTGAGTGTCTACTTCATGTAGCTATTTCACAATTGCCACAGTGAAACCAGTATGATTTCACCATTCACAATGGGGCCTGGAGGATTTCCTGTTATGGGAAGTGAACAAGTCATTCTGTTAAATGGAAAAATGTCCGGCATTAAAATCACAATGGCTCCTCTTATTTTGACTGGACTGTGTGGGCATTTCAAAGCTCCTATCACATCTGATTTGTCCGCATACTCAAGTCAAGTTGAGTAAAATAAGATTTTTCAAGAATGTCAGGGAGCTCTAAATGTATCCTCATTATGCAAGATATTTCAGCTAGCATTTATAAGCTCCAACTTTGGTAATTTCATGCTGTTGAAATGTAAAGTAACCAAAAATAAAAACACGAGAAACATCGGAGAGTATATTTATGGAAAAAAGCCTGTTAAACAGATATAAATAATAATGTATGTAAATGTGTGTGGATCTATTTTACACATAAATGCAACCAATAGCTTCTCCTTTTAACGTACTGATCGCTCACCTTAGCTGAAGTTTCAAACCAGCCCAGAAAGCCAGTCTCTTTGCAGAAATGGTCCATTAGGGCCGTGTTGTTCGAGCTATCTTTCTTCTGGTCACATTTATTGGCGAGCAGCACTGAGGGGATGGGGTTGCCATTAGCCAGCTTCACCTTGCTGTCCAGGTCATGCTTCCATTTAGACACCGCCTCAAACGTGGAGCCCCTTGTCACATCGAACACCACGAATGCCCCCACAGCCTCCTTGTAGTACACTCGCGTCATGTTCCCAAATCGTTCCTGACCTGAGTGGATAGGAGGAGAATTTAGTGGAATACTTGCATTTTTACAATGCAGCTAAAAGTTAGATGAGTAAAAAGAACCTTAAGCTGTGTCATTAAACACCAACCTACCGCTCAAGGGTGCAACATGTCATGGCTTACACCAACATCAGACATGTTAACCCAGAAGATCTCAGTGCAATTACCTCAAACCCCATTCATTTTCCCCATCCCATCACTCCCTGATCTAGAAGACTACTATAGTGATTGTTTATCTTTTGTACTTGACTCTAGCCTCTCTGAAAACACATCAGCTCAAGGTTTTAGCTCAGCACCAGGAGAGACTCTGCTCGGAGACTGAATTTCATTAAAAAAAATAATAATAATAATTTTGATGATATACGCATTTACTAAAATGTTCTTTCAAGAGCTAAATCCTAAATTATGCAAATACCGCTGTGCAGGTGACAGGAACACTAGAAACCTCTTACACAGTGAAAAGGTTGCTCAAACTCCTGAAATCAATATGAACCTTTCTCATGAACAATGCGCTGCTTTTTTAAAATGTTTTTAAGATACAAAATGAACAAAATTCATGAGCAGCTGGCTGCTTTTATTATACAAACGGATTTACCATCAGCAAGTCCCATGGAACCGTCCCTCCCACTGTCCAATGTGACCTCAGTCTTTTTAACTGAAATCTTTTAAAGTCCAACATCTCCATTTATCACCTGGATCCAATCCCCACAACCCTAATTAAACTGATCATTTCTTTCTCCATTTTGTCAGAACTCTGTGAGAGCTCAATAATTTTCCTCCTCTAAATGTGGCTAAAAAATCCGACCTACTTCCCCTAATTTGCCAACTTCCCTATCCACACAGAGAATGGCAGAAGTAATCTGCCATGATAATAAGCCCTTTCTCTGTAGTCGTTCTCTGAGATGATCATTTCACAAAGGCAAAGAGAGGGGAATCACCAGCAGGATATTTGGTGTCATTATCAATCTGAGGTCTTCTCTGGCCACGTTTGTTAAATACTTCTCTTAAATCTACTGATTGTATTCACGTCACACCAACCTCTTAAATAAATCAATTAGAGATGTATTTATATTTTGTATTTGAAATGCATTCAAGTTTATTTAAGATGCCATCACATCATGGAAAACAACTACAGACACAGTAGATCTAGGGTTTAATAACTAACTATTCCAGATTTTCATGGTAATTTCCATACTTTAAAAATTATGTGCGGTACTTTTAACTGGTTATGAAACAGTCTCAATGTAATACTGATCCCTCTATCTGGCCTACACAAGCAAACAAGACCATCAGTTAGATTGGATATTTCTATATAGGTTTTCTTAATGCTCTTAATCAGCGCCACCAGCCGGATTCTGTCTGAAATTAGAAAAAGTGACGCAGGTTCAACAGAAAACACCTTCAGCTCAGTCTCCAGTGCGGCCTCCGGCAGAGACGAGCCAACCGCCGACAAACCCAGATCCGACTTTGCTGCACCTTTTAGCCTGCCAGGTGCAAAGCTCTAAAACTCAAATGCCTCCTGCGGCCAGGAGCAGAGACGAGCCTCATTTCTCGGCCTCTCCCAGCTGGGAGCCAACTGCGACACTATGCTGCTGGAGGCCCAGACCGTATTGCTGGGCTCGCTGGAGGGAAGGGAGGCACGGGAGAACCAGGACGAGGACTGTGCGGGCAGACTCAAGTGACACGAGAGGTTTTCTAAAGGGACCCTGGTGCTCAGAAACACAACTGCTCTTGTCCAAAGTGACTGCCAAATCAACACAAAGTAAAAGTTCTTTGTCCATCCATCCATCTTCCGTAACCGCTTATCCAGTTAAGGGTCACGGGGGTGCTGGAGCTGATCCCAGCTGTCAATGGGCGAAGGCAGGGTACACCCTGGACAGCCTGTCACAGGGCAGACATATAGAGACAGACAACCACTCACATTCACACCTACGGGCAATTTCAGAGTCATCAATTAACCTAACCTGCATGTCTTTGGACTGTGGGAGGAAGCCGGAGAACCCGGAGAGAACCCACACTGACACGGGGAGAACATGCAAACTCCACACAGAAGGTTGTCTGGCCCGGGAATTGAACCCGGGCCCCTCTTGCTGTGAGGCGACAGTGCTAACCACTACACCACCGTGCAGCCGAAAGACTCTTGAGGTGAGAAAAAAAAATTCCAGGAGCAACGCTCTGACGTACCTTCTTGACTGCTCACATCACTTCACCTTTGCATAAGTGTGCACTGAGCTGTGAAGCACAGAACCTGATTGGAGGGAAGTGAATCTATAATCAGCAGTTCAACTGGCGAAAGGTACGACTAGTCAAGTTGGCTGACGTCACACTTTCAAGCATTCCTATCTGATAAAAAGATCCCATGATTTCTGCCTCCTATGCTTCAATTAAATCTATAATCATAAGAAGCAGCCGAGCCCTTCTCCATTTTTCATTCCATCATTAAACTTCCCTTTGCTTTTGTGCAGCACTAATGTTTTTTTGCTGTGTATGAGAATTAACAACAGTGACTGCCTCAAACTTTAACCACTCTGATAACTTCTGGCTTGTAGTGTTCCTCGGAAAAAAGACACATCCTAAATTTAAAGGATAAGGCTGACGATATTCTGTATTTTTCTTATTGTCAACAAATTCCATGAAAAAAACCAAACCAACAATGTGTTAATCCATCTCTTGATTCTTTCAAGTTTCTCTAGCCTGTATGTTGCTCTAAGCCTACAAGCTGATTTGATCTGTTTCCTCATCCTGTTTAAAAGATGGACTACAAATATTTACTTAAACAGCTGGGCACAGTAGTTTTAACAAACACTACTCATATAGGAGTAAATAGTGGATTCGTTGGGGACTATTTGCAGTCATGGGTGAGGTTCAATGTAATAATGAAACAAGTTAAATTGATGTGTTTTAAATAGTTTTGAACAACAATGTTGGTCTATGGCACAGAGCTAGCATCATGCTTTGGATATACCAACAATACTTATTATTGGGATTAATTCATGTTGGTTTTGGTTTTTTTATGGATTAGTTGATTATATAAGAAGTATTACCAGACTCATCCTGTTATAACCACTGTGGTGCACAGATAAGTTGGTTGCTCAAAATAAAACCAAAACCGGTTACTTAGTAACTGGAATAAACATTGGTTCATTCGAAAGAAGAACTGAGAACAAGCATGCACAGGCTGAAACTTTGATCATAATCTGTGACCAAGACAGTCTGGGTTGCAAATGCGAATAAAAAAATATTCAGACAGAAAGCTGTTTGATCAGGGTTAACATGACATCTACTATTTTTCAGACAGTCAGGCAGAACTTTTTGTCCACATACAACAAAAAGCAGTTTCACATTCAAAGCTGGTGGGTCAGCAGTGTAGTTTCTTCTCATAAAAAGTAGTTTATCACACACAAGAGATCTTGCGAAAGCTTCCAAATATGGTTCCTGTTTATGAGCGTTTGTGTGCCATCATCAGTTCTATTGCACAAGATCCAGATTTTCCAAGACTAACTAAAAATATAGGTCTCTTTTAGTTTTAAGATTTGAACACACCTATAGCAGCATCCAAAGACATATACAAGTCAGATTTAGTTCTGTAGTCTAAACTACAGATCAGATTACAATCAAGTGTTTCGAGCTGTTTTTTGGTTGAGCTAACTCCTCTTTATGTTGGATGACATGTATGACATGTTGTGCCTTTGAAGCACCTGGTCATTTAACTTACACTTGGATTCAGTCTCTGCAATAATATCAGGTTTCAAATGACTTGTGATAGCATTTGACAGATTTAGCACACATTTTTGGTACACTGCTCCAATTTAAGAAAGCCTACAGGGCAAACTTAATTCGACAGTGTATTAGACAATTTCCAACCCCTTGAGCTGAGTTAGAGTGATAAAATGAACCAAGAACAGGATTGAGGAACAGTGAGCACAGCTTCTCCCAGCATACTTTCACTTTACTGTTGGTTCTTACCCAACCACGCAAAGATCTGGAATGGCGTGGCGCAGTGCGGGTGTGAGCGAGAGAGTGAATACACTGTGGGGCCTACAGGCCTGACGGTAATTGCTCATAATTGAGAGTCTAATTTTAGCTGATATAACCCCAGGTGAATTCACCAGAGACACGACACAGTGGGATAAAGAGCCGATAGACTGAAAAAAGGCTTTTATTTCCAGGCCTTGTAGAGCTCACACATTTAGCAGAGCGGAGGCAATGGCAGGATATAGAAAGAAATAATAGCGTAATCATTTTAAAAGGCACGCGTCTTCTTTTTCTTCATTTGCAAAGTCTGACTCAGCCCAGAATAAGGTTTAGCCAGAATAGAGAGCCTGAGTATTCATCAGAGGTGAAAAATACAGTATTCAATGATTTATTCAGCTAAACAAAATCCTGGTTCACCAAGAACAGAGCAGCAAGGACAGGTGAGCAGACCCGTTATTTACCAACTTTTGTGCTGATGAAAATATGGAACACTGATGAGAAAATAGCTGAAATAGCTCTGGACAATATATTTTTTTGCCAACTCACCTTGGAATAGTGTTACAAATTAAGTACAGACTTGCAAGGTTGGCCAGCAAACACTGACTTGCTTTAAGAATGCTTGTCGTGTACACACATGCGCTCTGCCACTCATATTTTCTGACTCTTTTTTATTAAAAAATAAGTTACTTAACCTTGAGAATAAGTATGATTGTTCATTTATACTAACTGAGGAAAACACTTGAGGAGCCACCATGTCATTATCTACATTAAACACTTCGTTTGATTTTCTGACACTTCCAGTCCTTATAGATGGGTCGATGTGCGAGCACATCCAGTTTGGGGTCGTAACCTCACTTCTCCTTGGGGAGAAGCGGCTGGGTGGAAAAGATGTGTATGGGGGGACTAAAGCAATCAATATCATCATGTGATTGCAGTTGCACATGTGCCCATACACGCACACACCTGACTGCGGCATGGTGTAATTGGTTACTTGGGGTATTGATAAGGGGCTGGGTTTCCACACAGAAGTCACTTATATTAGATGACAGCAAAGCCCATTATGCCTGACCTGTCATAAGGAAGTCCTGATAATCATTCAGCTGCATTGACTAAACCTTGCTTTGTGACCGTGCTTTGCTAAACAAAAGCCCTCTTTGTTGAATGAGTGTGTGAATCAGTGTGCATCATGTTGGTGCTGGTAATATTCTATACTTTTGTAATTGTCAACAAAAAAAAAAAAAAAAAAAATCACATGGAAAGACAGAAAACAACATTGCTTTAGCCTGTCTCCCAATAATTTACTACAGCTCCATTCAGTTTATGGCACACAGCCCCGAAACCACAAGTTCGTACTGATATAAATCCGCAAAAACAGGTTACGAATATATACTTTCATTTCAAGTCCAAATAATTTTCTAAAACAGCTGGGCACTGCAGTGTTTAGCAATCAATACTGAAACATGAGTAAACAACATATATATGTTGGGGACTATTTTCAGATGCGGATTTGGACCGCTAGCATCCATGTAACTGTGGAAATTACTTCAAATAAACTAAAGTCCTACATGTTCATCACAATCAAATGAACAGGCCACTCACTGCAATGTCGTGTCTCATGGATGTGTTTTGAAATATTTTTTGGTCAACAACAGACTTCTTTGGCACAGAGGAATACGTTTTATCAGGCTTTTGATTCACAGAAGATGGTAGAAGGATAATTTTATTGTCAGCTTTGATTATTTCATTGGGTTTGTTGACAATAAGAAAAGTATAGACTATTGTCTCTATTAATTAAATAATCCCTTTTGTCTATATAATGTTTGTCATGAGTTTTTTATTAATATTATTATTTATTTAGTTGACAGGGACCGTGCAAAGCTTCCTAGTTGTACAAGAGTTAGCTATAAACTAATTTAGATATGTATTCTTTTGGCAACAACCCGAGAATAACATCTCTGTTCAGAAAACACTGTACTATAAAAACACAACTACGAGACAGTTATGTACATATAGAACAACAACATCAGCAGCCACAACAACAACAACACAAGACACGTCCACCGCCTGTGTTTATGTGTGATGGGTACAGGATTTGCTTCATTTTATTCAAGTTCATCTTGAATTTTAAAAACAGAAAAGCTTGTGCACTCTCTTATATAACTTGGTAGTGAGCACCAAGTGTATTGCTCTAATAGAGAAGGCTCATCTGCACTCTCTGTAGATCTGTGCTGTAGTCACAAGTAGGAAAACCTGTTAGTTTCCTAGTTGTGTTCCCATAATCTAAGGTGATATCTCTTTTAAATGATCATTGATCACTTTGTACACATCAGCAAGATACACAAAGTTGTCAAAAAATGCCATATAATTTGTATAAAGGTGCTGACCAATTGTCCAAAATACAAAAATATTCAGTTTGCTATTATGTGATAGGGATGAACAATTTAAAAAAGTATATCATTGTGATTATTTTTACCGATATAGCAATTGCGATATGATTTCTGATACGACAGGAACTTGTTATTTTTAGTTCATTATGGTGTGATTCTTTGGGGGATCTGTACAAAACAAAGATTTTTTTTTCAAGTCTGTAGAATATGTGTGGGACAAGACATCTCACGGCACGACAGTATTTATTTCAAAATGGTATTTTGACTCACATTTCAATTTTAACAGATATTGCAATTTAGATAAAAATGTGATTGTTATTTTATATATTGTGCCTTATTATGTATGACAAAGCTAAACATTAAATCCTCCCATATATAGTATAGTAGCTTGAATCAGCAAACCAAACATGGAAATTCAATGACCCAATCTACATATAAATAAAGGACAAATCTAAATTATGCAAAAAGCGTTAATGACTGTCATATGCTGCTAACCCAATCAGCAGTAAATACAGGAATGGAATGAGCTGTGTGAACAATGGAGTATTTACTCACTGAATGCCACAGAGGAGCATGAGACTGCAGAGAGAACAAAGACGTGTGCTGCTGCCTCAAACGCTCAACATGCCTACAAATTAAAGAGAAGTATACGTCGGAATCTGTCCCTAAAGAAAGACAGTAAACTATTGTGGAATTCCATAGGATTTAAATGTGGACAATTCACTTCAATCTACCACACTGCTGACCTCAAGTACGATTAGGTATCAACACGTGAAATCTTCAGAAATCTGCAGTTACAGAGCAACATAATTAAAAAGAATGTGTTTAGTTACAGCAACTGTATCATCTCTGTTTGTGTGGGAGAAACAGAAATAAAAGTCTCATCATTATCCATAGCCCTAGCAACCCCAGTTTCCTCTACGGTCATACATATTGCTATCCTGTGGGTGGGTTACCATAGAAACTGTCCAAGCCAGACATGGCAGTAGCAACAGCAGCAGTCTCGGTCTGTTAGGAGACAACTGGCTGTGAAACTTCCCCACACGCCCTCCCAACAACTAAAATAAAGACAACACAGGCCCCAGTCATTAAGGTAGTCTTCAGCACGAGCTGCAAAGGAGAGACTGAGCAACACATGACTGGCACGTTCAAATTCCACTGAGTAGCATGTGAGAACTTACTACAGCTTACAACGGCCTTTAGAACTGAACAGAAAATCCCCAACTTTAAGTGGTACGATATGACCCTTGTTTCCCCTTCAACCGACAGTGTTAGTGGGGCTGATCAACGTAAAGCTTTGGCACAAGGTTGCAGGAATTAGGCAAAAAAAAAATACTAACACAGTGGAAACAGCTTATATGGATACAAAAGCTTGGTACAGACTCATTCCTATACAAACTGTTTAAATTATTTGCTTATAGTGATAGAAAGTAGTCCCAATGTCAGTCAATAAAAATCAGTAAATAGTGAAGCTGTCCACGTCATTACTGTATATTCATGCAATATTAGAATAGTAATCTGCATAAAAAATACTTTTTTTTGTTATGTCCGCTTATAGTGATCAATGTGACCCAGTCAGACGTGATCTCTTTAAGGGGTTTCCACCCTCTTTGTTGTGTAATTTGTGTAAATTATTACTGCCGATTATCTTTTACCACTTCCAGAAAAACTATGACATGGAAAGTACCAATGGATTTATTAGGTCATATTGTTTCATATGAGCCCAGTATCTTCACTAGCTTTAATACTGAGACCACTTCAGACTCTTAATGACAGTAATGTCGGCTGGGATCGTATACGATCCAGCGTGTCTCAGAGGGTTAACCTCTTCCTCTAACCTTTTAGGTTTGTGACCCCTTAAATCAAATCATGTCTACTTTGCCACAGGTTTTGTGGCCTTGGTGTGAACAGGATTTTCAGAAGCTTAAAAAAAGTAAACTCATCCAGTATTTTACACAAAGGCCAATGTTACATAAAAATCAGAAAAATAAATAAATAAAACAGAATGTGTGGAATTGCGGAAAATGGCAGCGTTTGAGTGAGAAAAAGAGTGTGTTCTTAATGTTGGTGTCAGGAGTCAATGTAAATTGGGTTTTCCGAAACAGTACAGTCGGTTAGTACTGTGATGGAAGCCACTTCAAACATCCTGTTAATGTGCGACCACCTGCTCCAACAGGAGCGTTTTGTCCTACAAGGTGCAGGCTTTTTTTACACTATGCCATGGTGGTAATCATCCTGTCCGCTGGCATCGACAAACCCAGGAGACACTAGCAATTCTGGATGAAAAGGGGTGGTAGAGCTTCAACCTTCACGCGGTGACTTCCATGGTGTAACCATCTCGTACAAGCCTCTGATTACCATCATTCCTCCCAGACTGTAATCATTAGTATGGTTGGTAAAAGTCAACGCAACCCGGAAGTTGCTCTTAGCGTTGCCATGAGGATAATTCCTCCTCCTTTTCTGCACGATTAAATGGCTTAATGGCTGGTCTTAATGACTTGACAAATATACCTCCAGCTTTTGCGCTTTCACGCCCACGTTATGTTAGTTATTTTAGCCGAGAAATGTCTTCAGGCCGCGCTGTAGGTGTGAATAATAAGGTTTTAGTATCTGTGTCATCAAACCTCAAACTTTCTTTCTGGTCACAGTGTGTGTGCATGTTTGGTTAACCTAATCTGTGCAAGCGCATTCCCTTTATCTCTACCCTATCAGTCTATCTAAGTGTGTGTGTGTGTGTGTGTGTGTGTGTGTGTGTGTGTGTGTGTGTGTGTGTGTGTGTGTGTGTGTGCGTCAGTGTTTTATTTACTCATGCAGATCCTCTGATCGAGTGCTGTCTGGCTGTGACAGGCGGACGGCCTTCCCTTGCACTCGGTCACAGATGCCCCTGCAAACTGAGCTTGTGTTGGCAGGGCCCAAGTGACAGCGGGGAAGTAGCCTACACTGCCAATCAGTCTGTAACAACCCAACACACACACACACACACACATCGAACTGTCCACCCCCTTTCTGTCACCGCTGTAAGCTACGTAATAAATATAAAGACAGCAGTACTCTGACCATCTGTCCTGATCTGTCTTAGCATATGAGGTTTGTTTGATTGAAGGAGAGGATGGACCTGCGCATCCATGGTGACGTTCAAACGTATGAATAAAACATCAAATGGGTATGAAGGTATTGCTCCAGCCCCCTCCCCCCGTGACCCTGATCAGGACAAGCAGTTAAACATAATGGATGGTTGAACTCAGGCAATAAAACATTTTACAGCATGAGGAAGAAAGAACATGTAACTTCCACTTCAGGCAAGGTCTATCTAAACAGCATGTACTAGTAAACAGTCCCTATTCTCTGCAGCGCATGTGGTGCTTAATCACTTGCACGTGGTGACTTTCAACCATCTTGCATATTTGGGAAAAAATGGAGTTTTCCTACGCTGTTTACCCGAGTATCTCCAGCTCTGGCATGTGCATCAACTCTGGAAACCCATGACTTGGAGTCAGGTACAGAAAAGGATTAATTTTAAATCCCTGGGTTGCTATGAGCCAATCAACATGAGGGCGTGGTTTACTTCTACTTAAAGAGAAAATGGACCATATTGTGTGAGCACAAAGTGCAATCTTTATGACAGTATACGTAATAATTAATAGTCATTTTATCATCCCACCTCAGACAAACATCAAAATGTTTCCAGCTGGAAACAAAAAAAAAAAAAAAAAAAAAGAGCTTGGTAACAATGTATTTAATTTATCTGCATCAAAGTAGCAAGATTTTAAGAGCAACCAGCTGAAAATAAATGTTTGATAGCCAAAACAATTTGATTATCAATTACTTTTTTGGGGGGGTATTTTCAAGTAGTTTGTAGTAGTACTTAGTTCCAGGTTCTCAAAAGCGAATATTTGCTTGTTTTTTTATGATAACAAACTGAATATTTAGGGTTTTGGCCTCTGAGCCAGACAAAACAAGCAAATTAAATATGTCAACTCCAGTTTGGGGATTCGTGAAGTCCTCTATTCCCTATTTTCTGACATTTAATAGACCTGAGAATCAATACATGAATTGAGAACATAATTTGATGAATCAACAATGACAAATTCTTTACACAGAGACAATCCTTCAACCACAGTCCTCTCTTCAATTCCCCATTCTGAGAGAATGATTAACTGCTGCTTCTGCTCCTCTTGACATCTGAGACAATGATTGTTTTTTTAGGGAACTGGACAAAAACACATACACTTTGCATTCATAAACTGTCATGAAAATTACCATTTATAACTACAGCAACTAAAGAAAAGCAGGCACAATCCTTGGACCCTTTGCCACGAGAGCATCCTAACACACACACACACACTCACTCACACATACACACACATAAAAGAGCCTTGAAGCCATGTGATCTCTTTCCACCCAACATAAAAATATCCACTGTAAATCTGCCTTATGAGTTACAGTTTATATGATTTCACAAGCCCTAATGTGAGAAATATGTTTCGCTATGAAGATAATCCGGATCCAACATGAAGAGAGAGAGAGAGAGAGAGAGAGAGAGAGAGAGAGAGAGAGAGAGAGACTAATGGGACATCATATAGGACTGTAGAGAGCCTGCATCTGTCTGTTTTCTGTTTGCTGGTTTGTCTTCCTCTCACTTCCTCCCTCACCTGTCCTCTGGAGCGTGCCACACTCAGACCCTCTGTTTGCAGTGTGATATTATTACTTAAGAGTAGAACTGCCTGCATGTGAGAGGAACTTTTTTTTATTGGCACTGCTTGGGTTTCTGTGGGGCTTGCTTACTCAAGCTGCTGGGACGCACTGAACTGAAATCCTTCCATAAACGCACGGGGGTCACATGGGGCAAGGAAATTTGAATTTCACACATGACACAGAATGAAATGCATATTATAGTGAGTTTCATGGAGGAGGGGGGGGCGGGGCTCAGTCGGTAATAACAACGTGACCTACATTCCGCTGACAATTATGAGCTGCAGTGATCACGGAGTGGAAGAGACAACGAGGAGACGTGATCAACCGGTCTTTTCAGCTGGAAACCCCTATGAACCCGTGGGAATTTCACACGTGTCATGTTGTTCATTTAAACACTTTAGCGTGCACAACTTTTGGCCACCATTAAATGTCTCATCTCATCATGATAAACTCTTTGCCAAAGCGGCGTGTGAAAGTGAAACTTTTACGCGCGTCGCACCCAAAAGTTGGGCATGGCATCCACTCACGATACATCCACCTCAAATGGAAGTGAAGCAGCGTGTCCTTACCTGCGATGTCCCACAGCTGTAACCTGACCAGCGTTTTGCTGTCCCAGTTGATGACTTTGAGCGCAAAGTCGACTCCGATCGTCGCCCTGTAGTGCTGGGAGAAAGCTGGTGAACGTAGCGTTTGATGATGCTCGTTTTCCCGACGCCCAACTCCCCGATGACCAGCACTTTGAACAAGTACTCCTTGCACTCAAACACCGAGCCCCCGGCCATGCTGACTGACTGACTCTCTGACAACTTTTTTTTCTCTGAACTCAGGCAGCTTCTGCTTTCTAGCTCATGTGTGCTTCCTGTGCGCGGATCTGCTGTGTGTCGTTGGAGTGGGTTGTGTCAGAGGGCTGTGGGGCCAGATGCAACAGAAATGAATTGTCTCACCCCTTTTCTCCTTATCCTCCTCCTCCTCCTCCTCCTCCTGCTGCAGCTCAACAATCACCTGATAAGTCATAGGACCCGGAAATGCAATAAACTCGGTGATCAAGCTTCCTCGTGCCGCTGCGGGTGACAGTAACCCTTTTCATGTTCACAGAAAGCTCCCCAAACTTTGTCATGTAAAGTTTGTTTACCATCAGGTAGACCGACCATCAACCAAAAGACACTTGGCCTTGTGTGTGTGTGTGTGTGTGTGTGTGTGTGTGTGTGTGTGTGTGTGATTTCTGTTTTTTTCACAAAGAAACAAGTATCCATTGTCTGCTAAATTGTGTGTGATAGAAGACACCTTAAAAAAGATATTTCCCTCAAATCTGGGCTATGAGTAATTATTTCTCCTATGTTATTTTTTTTTTCTTGAGAGAAAAAGTCCAATTAACTAATTGAAAAGAAAATCTGGCAAATATTTGATGTGCCGGAGGGTTCAAGTTTCCATCACATATGTGGAAGTTAATTATTGGATTAAATCTAGTTATTATGTTACTCAATCATGCTAATACGTCGACATCTTAAAGTGGGTTTTAAGATAACCTCTTCAGCTGAATATGAAAAAAGCCTTTTACTGTCAAATGCAGACAGTGAAGCTCAAACATCCAAGTGAAAGAACAATCAGCAAAAAGCATTTTTGAGTACAGGAGGACTTTAAGCTCTATAATATCGCTTGAGATGCCTTAAAAAAAAGCTCTTAAGGATCCCTGATTGCCAACAAAATATATTTTGGAAACATTGATTTCAGTTAATATTGAGCTTTGTACGGTTTTACGATTTTTGCAGTTGAACCTAATGGCAACCCAGTTTTCAGGCTGTTGTAAGCAGTAATCAGTCTTCTTAATATAAATAGTTTTATTTTACAGCATTGTTCAGCTTGCCCAAAACATAAAGGCCTATTTCACTCTAGATTTGACAGTGTTCAACAGGTGGCACCCTCGTATATTTTACACTAGTTAAAATCATTTAACAACTTACACTATAATAGACTAAAAACATTTGGAAATACAATACAATTGCACTGTGTACTGTATAGTCTTGTACTTTGAAATAATTTGCATTCTTATAGATAAAGAACTAAGAAACTTAACCTCAAATAAACTACTTAAGTTTATAATGCAAGATTTAAGCAAAATTGAAACATGTATAATCTCATTACAAGAAGCAACTAATCATTGGTTACTTTTACAACTGAATATTTTCAAGAGGATACAGTGGACTTCAAGTTAGCTTAAAAGTTACCCAAAAACCAAACACACTGCTCTTTGACAAGTATCTTGAGGACAGTTTCAAAATGTATAAATTATTTTTTTCTGTAGACATTTTAAATATAGAAACATTTATCAGTATTACAAACATACCACCTGTGTGAAAAACAAGAGATGGCTTAACAGTATTACAAACTTTGAGAACTTGTACAAGTACTGTGTTTTTCATTACAATGACACAGCAAAAACATGAAAAATATCAACACGGCATGGAAAGCAAAAGTAGTTCTGTACCACGTCCCATGCTTGTAAAACTTGTTCTCAGGGTGATGATTGAGTGCAAACTAAATAAACAACATCGGCATCATCTACAATCACGCTCACCTGTATCATCTACATCGTAAAAATTGAAAGCGGGGATGTAGGTTGATAACAGCTTTGATTGGCACATCATATCTCATATATCATACAGCGCAAGTCTTCAACAGAATCTCAGTTCAGTGATAATATTTTTGTGCACATCTCGCAACACATAAAAGTAATAATCAACCAACTTACTGCACGTTTTTTTGTTAATTAATCTCTTTATATACTTTAATTGCGATGAGGTCAGATGAGAGAAAGCTGAAGTGAAAAAGCGAATCATTTTTTCCGATGCAGCTGCGACTGCTACACACATGAACAGACCTGTAGGTGTGCAGCGGAGAGCAGCAGAGCTAATCAAAACTGGCATGAAATGCGCTTCAGCTACTGCGGTCCTAAGAGCCAGTTTGGACTCTGGTTGTATCTTACAGTGCACATAGAGTATATACACATTGACATGTGTTTGTCTTTCCATTTGTCTCTCCTAGACCATTTAATTGCACTGCCATTATGAGAACCACAGCTACATCCTTCATTATGATTCTCCGTGTTGCTTAATTCATCACAATTTGGCATGAGAGCTGACTGGTTTTGGCACTCTTCCCAGTTCACATTTTACAGAAAGGCTTTGTGCACTGACAGCCCTTCAGGAATATAAGCACTCATGAATGATTCCTATTTTTTTCTACTTATAATATTGATTAACCCCTTACTTGTAAAAGCAGAGTAATACATAATAAGCAATCCAAATGACAGAGCAAAAGAGAAATGCAAAAAACTTAAAATGATAATAAAATAATGTTGTACACTATGTCTCTGTATATATTTGTGTGTGTTTGTGTGTGTGCATGAACCTGTACGTGGGAAATATGTCTGTGTGAACAGCAACTGTGTCAGCGCCTGTTTGGCTCTCACAGTGTCGAGGAGCTGTGTGCGAAGTCTTGGAGGGTGTTTGAGGTGTAGACTGAGCCCGGAGGGCATCCGAGCATCGACTCCATGATGGGGGAGTTGCCGATAGACTCCCCCGAACACACAGAGTCTCTGAAGGGGGAGGGGGGCGACAGAGCAAGGGAATCCTCCAGATTTGCCTTGTGCGGAGTTAAATCCTGGCCTTCCCCGTCCTCCCCCTCCTCCTTGGCATCATAAATGTAGCTGTGTAAGAGGTCCAGTTCCTCGTCCTCGGACCCCATCTCTTCAAACACCCCCACTTGTGGTGCCAAAGGAAACTTAGATGGGGTCAAGCTCAAAGGCTCGTTGGAAGGGATGGCCTCCCTGGCAGTGTGCTCATTAGGTGCAGGGACATAGGAGCTGTGTGTGTCCACCACGGCCCCCTGTAAGCGCTCTGTGGTGCAGCCCATCAAGTGAGGGGCCAAATAAGAAGCTGGCTTATCTAAATTAGACTCCAGCCCTTGCGTCTGTACAGAGCAAGTCGGGGTCCAGAGGGGGCGCTGGGAATCTCCCTCGTCGTCGTCCTCCTCCGCCAGGTTGTACAGAGGCTTAGCGCCACACGGTTCTTGGGGAGGATGGGGTTCTGTGCCAAGGTCGCAGGTGGGGGGCGCACAACTGTGGGGGTCGGGGGTGTTAGTTAGGGGCCTGATGACCGCCGTCTGATTCAAGCCGGCTTCCTGTTTCCTCACATGCACAGACAGTCTGTGCCACACATTCCCCCCGCTCGGAGGGTGTCTTGCACCTGATTCAGACCATGACACAGACTTGCCATTAGAACTATGAACGAGATAAAGACCCAAGTTACTATCACAGGAAACCGGGACGTGGTTTCAGCAAAACAACATCAACATAGCAGCAACGTAACAGAACTGAGCAGCAGCATTTCAACATTTCTGAAGCATGTTAAAATACTTTTTTAACCACATGACTCGACATTAACAGCTTTGCTAAGGGGTTCACTCATGAGCGTTAAGGAGCATTACTTTTATCAACTGTGGCACTTCACAAACATAGTGAGTCATAATGTGCTGCAGACAGCATTATGATCTTGAAATTGCTTAGAACATTAAGCTTACAGAATTAGGAGCCAACCAGCTAATTCCTCCTGTCTTAACTATTTGCTTATATAGTCAAATGAGACACATGCAGTCTGAATAGGTATTTTAGTTGGTGACTGAGCTGGGCTGAAGACGACACAGAGTTTAGTGCAGAATGAGCTAGGACTGGCTCTAATGTGATTAGTTGGAGTGGAGAGGTGGGGAGGAGAAGGGCTTTCATGCTGAGAAAAGTTAAATATGAGGTTAATTCAGGATAAACCGAAAGCAGCAGGGTGGCAGATCTCCTCTTTGGAGGGCCGCAGTGTCAAAAACATTTTTTTTTCTATTGCCAACTCATAAGTGACAGCATGTCAGAGGCAAGTGATTCTTTAATTCACCCAGATAGGCTGGTTAAAGTTGTTGGTGGATACAAAACTAATTAACAAACTCAAGCTGAGAGCCAACTTAATTATATAGTTAATTGAATAGTTACTTGCTACACCTTTTACTTTATATTACTCATTAAAATCAAGCATAATACAATGCAGTATCTTAAATAGAATAAACAAAAGGTTTCCACACAACAACACTACCTCAATAGACTTCGGCTATAACATTTTTCTCAAACTTGCTGATTTTCTTTATGATCCATCTATGATCATCTGGCTAGTGAGTGGCTGATGAGTCCTCTGGTTGTATACAATAATATAATATGTCTAAGTTGACAGTGCAGCTCTCCAGGAAATGAGTTGAATGACCACCGTGCCTAAACATTTGCCAGCCTCGACACTTTGCAGACATTATGCTGCTCAGTTTGGAAGGTTAAAGGGTTAAAAGATTAGAAAGGCTGCATAGCAAGGGTGGGAGACAACACGTAAACAGATTGGGATCACTCTCATACTCTGCCCCACTCCTTACTTTAGATACCTGTCCATGTGTCACTGCTGTGGATCTCAAAAAAGTTATATGCAAGTCTTATATCTATTTTAGATGCGTCTATCCATACTTAAATAATCACTGATACATGAGCATGGCCTGTTCGCTTTAAATCTACAACATCAAAATGTCCTGTCTTGGGTTTTCTGTGAAATTTAGCTTAATTTCAGTGATGATATTTCACGCCCCTCAGGGGGAGGGGGATGTGCCACATACATCTGTGTTCATTTCTTACCGTTTTTACATCAATGTATCAGTTTGGTTTTACACCGATTGGGGTAGTGGAAAGTTAAAGTGACCTTTAACATCAAGCATAAACACTCAAACATTCTTTCAAAAAATAGGCACCTGCATGTTCATTTGATGATTTATTCAGTGAAATGCCAAAAGATCAGCTTTATACAACTCACTGTACCATTTGAGTGTTTAGGCATGTTATAATTTTGTTAAAATAGAATCTAGCAAGATGAACAACGTAAAAGGTCACTCACTTGGCATTGCCAGTCACAGCTTTCTTCCGACGGAAGATTCTGAAGAAATTGTTGCCCCCGCATTGAGCGTTCTTTCCATCTCCAACGTGCATTCGCACCACATCAGATGTGGTGAAGGCGCTTCGGACATTCCTCTCTGGTTTGGAAATGATAATGTACATCTTAGGCGTGAACATGCACCCCAGTGCCACTGTTACACTCAGGCTGACGGAGAAGGATGTGGTTATGATCTTGTAGTTTGAGCCAAAATAGATTGGCACAAAGGCCAACCAGATGATGCAGGTAGTGTACATTGTGAAGGCAATGTATTTAGCCTCATTAAAGTTGGCCGGGACGTTGCGCGTCTTGAAGGCATAGTAGGTGCAGCTCAGAATCAGCAGGCCGTTGTAGCCCAGCGGCGCCACCATGCCTACGTTGCTAGTATTACAGATGAGGTAGACCTCACGTATGCTCGGGTAGGACTTGACGGGTTCAGGAGGCTCCAGAATGATGAGCGTGATCTCCAGAGTTAGCTGCATGCTGATCAGCATAAAGGCGATGACAACCTGGGCCCAAGCGCTCATGAAACGGGGCTTTTTGGTGCAGATCTTCTTCTTGCTGCCCGCCAGGATGCGGGCGATGCGGTTCGTTTTGGTCACCAGGGCAGAGTAGCACATGGCAGATGAAAGGCCGACCAGGAGCCTCTGCAAGTAACAGGAGGCCACCGTAGGACGGGCAATTAAGGTGAATGGACAGATGTAGCCCATGAAGATGCCTGCCAAGATGATATAACAGAGTTCTCTGCTCGAGGACTTCACCACGGGTGTATCACGGTACTGGATGAACACAAAGGTGACAAAGGAAGTGATGAGGATGCCAACGCAGGAGAAAACCACTGCCACTATGGATTCCACATCCGCCCAGTCAAGATATTTCAGAGGCAGCGGCTGGCAGCCTGAAAAGAGCAGAGGAGATGTCGGGTTAATCAGAGAGGAGAGCAACACAGATTTGGAGACACAAGGTAAGTCAGGTGTGTAGCAGGCATCAGAGACTTCCAAGAGGGCCTAAAAATGCTCAGGAAGTAATTGGCAAGTGTCAAAGCTCCAGTTCTGTCAGAATACTCTCATCTCATTATATGCCAAATATGTGTGTGCAGATATGTGTGTAGGTATGTGTGTTGACTCTGTCATGATGCACTAGTTGCCATCCAACACCCAGAGGAAGTTTATGGAGCTTAATGGGAGAAAACTGACATCCCTAGACGTCCCCAGCTTAACACTCCATAAATTACATGCTGCTGCTAATAGCATTACAGTCACTGCCATCACAAGCAAGGCTACTCACAGAATAACCCACTTCTGGTCTGCATTGCTAACTCCCAATATGTCAAATCATGGGAAATCTGAAAATTTTAGTTGCCTCAGGAAGCCTGGATATTTTCAACATAAGGTTTGAGAGGTATTTCTGCAAATATGAAGGTGTAAATCAGTTGTTACGCTGTGATATTATTCAAAAGCACTTCAGCAAAAGCACACTGAGGAACACTTGAGGGGAAAGTGCCTGAAGTGCACAGCAGTGAACTGTTGCTATTTTTTATTTTTTATTGACCACCCACCCTGCTTAGTTTACTTAGGCATCAGCCACACTGCGTGCAAATGGACAAGGGTGGCAAAGATGAAATGCTCTTATCTGTATCTGATCTTACACAATCCTCAAATCCCTTATTCCTCTAAAACATATGCTGTCCTATCTAAGCTGGGAGAACCTTTGAATAATTCCAAAACAAAGCTTACTCTTGTGGTGTGCATGGACTCTGGGCAAATCCAAATTGACTTCCAATAGAAGCCAGCACAACAAGAAAATTATGTTTAAAAACAAAGGTTTAATTTTAGGTAATTGCCCTTAAAGAGGAAATGAGTGAACATATGGACAGTACAACCTCACTCTATGAATAGGATACCAGCTCTCTCTCTATTAGTATTCTCCAGATACGGACATTTAATGAGAGTGAAGGGAGAATTTCTTCCTCGACAGACTGCTGAAATGCATCCCCAAGCCTCTCATGGCAGTAATAGGATTTTACACCTGGGAACTGAGAGCTCCTCTCAACTCTATAAATCGCTGTCAAAACAACCACTGGGTCACAACAAGGCAAGGGAGTAGGGAGGAGGGAAGAGTAGTCTGGAGGTTGAGAAAAGCTAGGAGAGCAGGGTCATTGGACCTGGATGATGAAAAGCATCAGCGAAAGGAGGTGTCAGGGTGTGAAAGGGCTTATGGGGGAGGAGGATTTTTGGGAGCGCAAAATAGTTTGAGGGAAAGTGTTTGTGCTGTTTTAGTGAGATTGGGGTTATATGATGTAAATGACCTGACAAGGAGCAGGCAAAAGGTAGGTTAGCTAGGAGCAAATACATGAAATGGGTGAAATAATGAGTGAGATTTGGTAAAGAGATAAGAAATAAGACGTATCAATGAACATTGTTAATAAAATCAAAAGTGGATTGGTTGAGAGCATCTGGTTCTGTCTTTCCTACCTTCTAGGTCATCATCGGGCCACCATCCTAGCTCACATGCCTTGCAGGTGAACTCATCCAGGACAATCTCATTGTCCTTGCATGTGGTGCAGATCCAGCAGCAGCTCACCTCGCCCTTCCTGATCACCTGCACGCAGAGAGGCCAGACATTAACAATCAGGTGTCACAGACATCTCGGGAACCAGTTACAACACTGATCAAACCGCGATAAGAAGCACATCACACCCACGGCAAGCTAAACAGTTAGTCAGCATCAAGGGGATAAAAAAGTCAGGGATATGTTGTTTTTATCTTTTTGAGCCACTGACAAACTGTTTATAAAACAAGGCCAGCTGATTTCGCATTCTGCTCCCAGGGAAGCTTTTACCAGCACTGTGATATGTAAAGCAGGGTGATAAGTGGGGCAGGAAACAAAGCAGATAGAGGGGGAAGCGTGAGCAGCCAGGAGAGAGGATGCACCCTCCCTCAGGGCAGCTAAGAGTGTAGCTAGACTAAAAACAGTCAGCTCAAGATGAAGCAAATCAGGCCATCTTCAAACTGGGCTCAATAGCAGTTTATCTTATTTACTGTCTTTCTTCTGAAAGGCACAGTATATTATTTGTTCACTTGTGCAAACTTAAACTAGACTTGAAATTGCATTGGTTTATCATGAAAGGGACATTTTTCATCGTGATATATATTAGACAGAGAAAACATGCGCTTGTAAATTATTTTTCTCCATAATATTTAATTGATAAAGCAGGATGCCAGAATGTAGGACAGAGTAACATCCTCAAAGTTTACTTGCCGCTGCTGCTGAGGATAAGTTAGATCAAGTGTATGTTAGCATATTGGGTTAATCTGCAACGACACAGTAAAACCCACCTACCTAAAATTCAAAGAAAACATTTATTGGTACCAAAGGGGACAATAGTACAAAACTATATTGACGCACAGAAGATTTTCATATTTACAGATGGTTGAAACGGACCAGAGAATGGGCACACAGGTGCTGCATTCCTCAGCCATCGTTGTGAGGTATTAGGGGGAAAAGATAATATAAGACCACCTTTCAACATACACAGCTGAATGCATTGGACTAATGTTAGCATCACAATGGGTGGAAGAAAGTAACCAACCCAGTGTCGTAATCGCTGCTGATAGCTTAGCTGCCCTTTCAGTCGTCATGCAGGTAGGAAAGTTTGCATGACATTTTCCATGTGCTCCACAGACTATTTTGTAGGGGATTTGATATTAGCTCCCTTTTGGTTCTTGCTGACGTTGGGGTGGAGGGGAATGAGAAGGAGATATGTTGGCTTAACAATCTTTAAATGATAGTTAATTGACATACAAGTACCGTTAAGTAAAGCAGAGTTTAAACAATCACAAATAACTATTTGCAAAACCTGGTAAGAATACTGGGACTTAAGTGACACTCGGAGACAACTGTACAAAATACAAAAACATGTAGGCGTTGGTGGAATACGGAGTGGGTGCCCAAAAAAAGAAATTGTTATTACCCGGCTGAGAATTGGACAAACATGGATTAAACAACACTCCATTGGATAGGCAAGCACCCAACTGGACTAGAGCATTCTAGAGTATCCTACTTGCGATTGCATTCTGAAGTTGATAAAGACCAAGTCCTTTGTAAAAACTAATTACGTATCTGCCTGCCCAAACTCATCTCCTTGTTGCACAGAAAATTAGCAAGTTAGAGCAGAATCAATGTTAAATTGGCTCTGCTGGTATTTAATTACGTAACTGGCACAGTGTTGAATTAACACTTCTTGGTAATTTTGGACCTTCACAGTCTCACTCCTATGTTAATGTTAATGACTTCAGGTTTTTCAGACTAAATTAACTCCGGTGGAGTTCATTTAATGCTGGAGGATTTGAATCCCTACCTTGATCTGTCCTTTGGAGCAGGGCTCGCTGCAGACTGAGCGGACCATGTCACTGCTGTTCAGCCACAGCTTGAAGTCATCGATGTATAAGATGCCTTCATGCCAGGAGCCCACATTTATGTAGTCATGGTGACCATCACTCACACCCTGCAGATTCATGATGTCATATCTGGATGGAAAGAGAGAGGGACGGAGAGATGAGCAAGGACAAGTTTATTAAGTGACACAAAGAAAAAAATACTAAAAGGGGGATGGAGTAGAACAGGTGAGAGTGAAACGATTACGGACAGAGAAAGAGTATAGAAGCGAGAGTTAGCGATGGAGGGGGAGAAGGAGAGAGTGACAGGTAATTTAATGATAAGGATTCCGCAGTTTAGCAAACCTTTTATCCAAAGTCTCTTAAACAGCTTACAACCCTGTTAGTGTTACATCAAGAGCTCATGCCAGTGCACACTGTGGCCTCATCTATATGTTGGACCAGCAGGTGCTCCACCTGACCCCTAGACGGAGTAATGACACGGCTGTGTTTTCCGACTGTCAAATGCTGTCTGGTGGACTGAAGAGAGATGAAAGTGGCTGCCACAGCGGACAATCCACTGAATCTGTTCCAGTCCAAACTAATTACATCCTTCTGTGCTCAAGACTGGTGCACACTTGTGTGCATGTATACGCCTGCTAATGAATAGGAAAGTCTTAGACGGGAGACATTTACAGAATACAACCACGTTGAATATATGAAATCTCTATTTCCATTTTCCTGTCTTTTTTATATTCTCGCCACTTAATCATCCTCTTACCTTCCTGGGGTGTCTCCGTTTTGATCAAAATAAATCTCCTCTCCTGAGACTCCTCTGAAGGATGTTTTCAGCAGGTAGTCCAGCAGCTTGCTGCCATCGATTGGGTCCATAGCCTCACAGAGCCCTGGCTGCCCTGGGCACAACTCCTTGTGCATATCATGGAGGCCATGAGCCATGGCATAGATGGCATTGATGACAAATCCCATTTTACTGTCCTGAACATAGTTGTCATGCAGACTCTCATTGCCTGTTAGAGGGGGAAAAGGAGAGGGAAGGTAAGGGAAGGAAGTTTTGTCATTTTTTACAATTTAAGAAGATTTCCTGTGTGTCAGGTGTTTTGTGATGTATTCAAACTGCAGTGAAACCGTAGGAACATACTGAATAATGCATGATTACCAGACCTGGAGAATCTATTGCAAAGCAGAACTTTCGTTTGCAGCAAAATATATCAACATACAAGGAAATCCCAACATGATATCCAAAAGCTCAGTAGGAAACAGATGTGGAGAACCCCCATTTTTCTGGGAAAAAACCCAAGACTGAACACAAAGTTTCACTTCACCACCAGCCCTCTAAAGGCACCTCCCCACAGTCCAACCTAAATGTTTTGTATGAGTGGTAATTAAAGGTATAAATGATTACATTTTTTGCATCCTTGTATGAAGATATTGTTTCCAAAGTTTCCTCTATGTTTAAACATTTTCTTTGCCCCCCTAAGACAGTGCATCTATCAAATACATAAACATGCACAAACAGAAGAGGGTGTGATTCATTTTAATACAGCGAGATCTATTTCAGCCTTAATGGTGAACATTTTGTGCACGGTGAGCCATTCCTTTGTGCAGAGTGTAAGGCCATTTCCTTGTTATTCCTCATAAACAAGCCCAGTGCTCCACATCAGAGTTTGAATAACGCAATCCTCGCTCTGGCTGAGAGCCTGAGACTGCCAGGATCAAGACATCTCACATTTTAGGAAATAGTAGTTTTAAAAATCACAGATGGTATTGTGTCAGAGAGAGCATCAGTCAAACTCTTCCTGTCTTGGAGGAGTCAAATGCTTGAAGAGTGCAGGTGCAATTCAGATGAAATCATCACCATAGTAGTGACAAGAAAAATGCACTTACCACCTTGAAGGTCTTTGGAATAAAAGAGGTGTATAAAAATGTGATAGAGAGAAAGTAGACAAATCCTGTACTGCTCTGAGATAGTAACCATCACAAACACATAATTGATTGTTTTTATCAATTGATTAAAAGCATGCTGAGCAATTATTGCTTTGCTCATTTGATTACTTTATAATTTTGATTGCTTTTTTTGTTAGAATTTAAAGTTGTTATTGTGCATTTAAATGCCGAGAACACAATTTACCATGATCACCTTTTGGGAGCAAAAGGAGAAGATATCCAGGGAGGAAAACAGAGAGAAAAAAAATACACAGTTGTTGTTATCATTCATGAGTTTAGCACTCTGGTCAAATTCAACCATCTACTCTCACTGACAGTAAGTGATAGTATAAACTACAGAGATATACATGTTTCTGTTGTCACCCACCGGAGCAGACTTTCTTGTAGTTCTTGTTCTCCTGTGGGTGGCCTGCGAGGCGGCACTGGAAACGGTACTGCCAGAACTCAGAGAACCACGGGTTCCTTGTGTTGGTGTCCAGACGTAGCTTCAAATAGTAATCATCAAAGGTCTTGACCACCTCTGATTGCAGCTTCATGGTGATTCCTCCCTCTGCTTCTTGCTCAAAACCCTCCACAACCTCATAACGGTCCGCCCATCCATCACTGCAGGAGCAAGAGAGAGAGAGAAGAAGAGCCTAACATATCGATCGCATGATAGTGTTCACTTGTTACTGTCACATGTCTTTTATATTGCATTGTTGTAATTATCATTTAAACTTAACTGCTAATTCAGACGTGCCCATAACACTATTCACAAGAGCAGCGTCATTGACACTATAGTAATTTCATATCACACAACGAAAACAAAAGAGCTTCCACTAATCCAGTTTTACTTTGAAGGATAGATTCTCTTTTTCATTCATGATTTTCTGTCTTTTCTTAGGGGGACAGGGCAGTAGAGGGGTTCAGTACATGTACAAGCAAATTTCAACCACCAAATCGTCAAAGTGAACTGATATTACTGAATCACAGCTGTAACTGGACAAATTCGTAGCAGTCAAGCTCCCCTCATTGGTGACCAAAAGCATCTTTGTCTGTTCAGCCCTCAGTTTGTTAGAAGTTGATTTAAAGACCCCAAAAGCAACAGAAACGATCATGATGCGATAACTCTATTGCAAATAGTCAGCTGTTGAGCTATCAACCTTATATAAAATGCTTGCATAGGGACTAACAAATGAGGACAGTCAGAATTGCTAGAACATTGCTGCTGTATGAACGGCAATTCATTCACTGATCAATGTAATGATTCTGCATTTGATGGTTGATGTGATTGCTTTGCTTTGCAAAAAAGTAAACAGACGTTTTTGGTGAGTAGAAATCTTTGAACTGTATGATTTTAATTTGGTAACTGATTTGTTATTTTCACATCTAAGGGGACAGTTTGATTGTAGAGCATGTACAGCAGCACAACAGAACTACTAACTACCGAAGGCCATTTGGACATACAAAGCAGTAAACATCAGCAGCAGTTCAGATCGAGACTAATGTGAAGGTTTCTCTCATGACAGCAAATGGAATTAAAGAACAACATCAGTGCACAAACCCAAAGTCTGGTCATGTTCTGATTTTAATTAAATAATGAGCTTCCACTACATGTAGGTAGACTACAGCCTCTACACTTGTACAATGTTGTTTTAAATCAGTGTGGCAGCGCTGGTTGGAGACTTATCTCAAGTCCACTGCAGCAA